>NW_006267293.1:0-3435 GCF_000469605.1 Apis dorsata | reverse complement strand
AGTATATAACTATTTTTTCCTGTTTTTTTTTTTTTTTGGTTTTTCTTTTCCTTATTTCCTATCTTATTTTCCTTTTCTTTCCTTTTTCTTTCGGATCTCTCAGCGGATCGAGATCATTGTAACAAGACAGTAGATTTATATGAAGATGTATCGAGTCCGGCTGTAACTTCAACAAATTGGGGGAAACCATTATCTTGTTGGTATCGTTTTCGATCATTTCGTGGAACTCCTCGAGATTGGATTCTGCGAGTTCGTTTCAAGAAATTTAAAGTTGGCGTATTGGAAAATGCTACTACTTGTTCCGGAGGTTATTTACAGGTATGCATGTATTCCTAATTTTTTTCGATTATTCACTTATATTAGAAACTTTAAAAATGAAAAAAAAAAACATATAATTATACAATCCACAGATCGTAGATGGAAATACAAAAACAGAGGTGAGCAATCGAAAAGATCCAGGTGTTTATTGTGGTGAATCCGAGCAACCACAAACATTTATTTCTGAAACAAGTTTTGTTCGTGTGATATTTCACGCGGATAATTTTACGGATCAAACATACTTCAGTTTTGATTCTCGTGCAGAACAACAATTCGAAGTATATTTAAGGTATGGTCAACATCCGGAACTCTATCCAAATCGAAGGGGTGAAATTGTGCCTGGCAGTTATTGCGAACGAGTTTTCAAAGATTGTAGATTACAAACATGTTATGTACAAAGTCCGGCTTATCCAGGCATTTATCCGCGAGCATTACATTGCAAATATCGTCTCAATACACGTTTGCCTTTTATAAAATTGTACATTGAAAATGAAGAATTTAATATTGACGGACAAAGATGTGAAAACATAATGACTTGTCCTATGAGACCAATAAGCTCTGGCTCAGAGCACTGTCCATATGATTACATACGCGTTTACGATGGGAAAGATGAAACCAGTCCGACTATTGGTACCTTCTGTGGTATGGGAAAATTTCCTTATAGTATAATCGGTACTAGTGAAGATCTTTATGTAGAGTTTGTTTCATCACCAGCAGGACCTCTTTTAAATACCGGTTTTCATTTTAACGTTGGTAATTGGCCAGGTCATGTAGAAACTGCTGGTGTTCGAAATGGTAGTTGTGATTGGCTATTAAACAGTGAATCTTTACATAGTGGTAATGAAGGAATATTTCTCTCGGTGGCACATTGGTATCCACCGTATACTAGTTGTACCTATCTTCTCAAAGGTCGACCCGGCGAAATTGCAAGACTTTATTTTCCTAGTTTTCGAGTTAATCGCATTGAATCACCTATTCAACCATATGACGGTGATTGCGGTGAAAGTTTAACTCTTTATGATGCCGACTGGCCAGATGATGCTAAAATTATAAAGACTTTTTGCGATACATTTAGTAAACCAATGGAAAAACATGATTTCGTATCCAGCTCAAATGCTTTATTTGTCAAATTTGAAAGCAAAACGGGAAGTTATTCTGGTAGTTCCTTATATTATTGGGCACATTATGATTTTTTTAATGCAACAAGATTCGGTACACCTATATCTGGAACCGAATGCGACGAAACATTTACTTCCTGGAAAGAACGTTCTGGTAAACTTCGATCACCGCTTAATACTCTCGTTTATAAACGTCCAGGTGATCCACCAGCTGATCTTTCATGCACTTATAGTTTTATCACAGACAAACGATTATACGCAAGAGTGATTCTTATTATAGAATCAGTCAATTTTAAAGAACATCCGTACGCACAATGTGGTAATTGTTGGGATAGTCGAGTTGATCGATTAATTATTCGAGAACCATCTATTATTGATATTACTGAGCAATATTCACAACAACACCAATATCAGCAACAACATCAACGTCAACAACAAAATAATAATATTGGTAGAAGTCATTGCATTTGTCGATCAACAATAGTTGATAAATTAATTAATAATGGACCGAATAGTGAAAGACAACCGATACTTCGCGTAGTTTCAAGAGGAGAAAGACTTGAATTAAAACTTCTGGTGGATGGTGCACATGCTGCAGCGAACTACTTTAAACAATCTTTACCATTATTCGAAGCAAAGTATGAATTTGCTCACAGTCCATTATGTGGACCAGCAATTCTACCAGCTACAACCGATGGTGAATTTGAATTTCCTCACTATGAAGCGCTCGGATATGTTGCACCACCTCGATCAATCAAATGTATCTGGGAATTACGTGTTAATCGAGATAGAGATATTTGGTTGCATTTCGACAAGATTAAGTTTGCTTCGAGATCCTGTGAAGATGGAAAATTAGAAATTTTTTTACCTGGAACTGCTGAACCATTTCTTAGTATATGCGGTGAAAATGTTAGTTATGTTAGAGAAATGCCGATTATATCGGCAGCACAAATCATTCCAAATATTCGTATATCTGGAGATCATGATTCTGGACGCTTTAACATGAATTCTATTCAAACTCAAACTCATCTTCAACTGCCATCACAATCATCACTGCCACCGGATTATCAGCAAGAAGAATTTGAATGGCCAACCGTAATTGTTCAATTCACTGGTTCTATGGCACCAGCAAGAGCCGCATTTAAAATTGCTTGGACAGAATTGTATCATTTACCACGTGATTCTTCAGGTGCTCTAAATACACAGAAACTTGAAGAATTTTGTGGATTTCAATGTCCGGGCGATTCTGGTTGTATTCCTGCGAGACTTGTTTGCAATGGTATTGTTAACTGTCCTGTATTAGAACCTCGATCAATATTCAAAAATGTACATAACAGTACTGATTCGTTGACAACAGTTGAAGAACCGAATGATGAATCCATTGAAACTTGTGGAGCTAATGTTGTTAGTAAGCATGGCATTATTTCTGGATCTGGAAATGGTGTTGGAGGTTTGGCTAGCGTTGTTGGTTCTGCCGGATGGGCAGGAGCTGGTTTAGGTGCAGCTCTCGCTATTCTTCTCGGTTTTCTTTGTTTAATTACTATTTGTAAACTTTGTAGGCAACGAACTACTTCTAGAGATATTCATGTATCATATTGACAGGGGTACGAATATAAATATAAATACAATTACAAATGCAAACATAAAAAAAATACGATTACATATATGCAATCATTGACAATTTTTCTTGTTCTTATTTTTGTTTTTTATGATTTATATAAATTAATTCTTAATACTTCATGTATAATATTATATTATTTATGAACTCGAGCTCAGTGCAAATCTAAAAAAAAATTTTATCATTTTATTTGTTTAATTGATGCTAATAATAATAATATCAATAAGGAACAAAAAATAATGACAAATTAGGTGAATGACTGATAAAATATTTTAGGTAAATAAAATAATTCAATATTTTAGGTATACATTCATCTATCTACATAACGCGTTAATATATGTTCATGCAGAGAGAGAGAGAGAGAGAGAGAGAGAGAGAGAG
>NW_006267292.1:0-3410 GCF_000469605.1 Apis dorsata | reverse complement strand
ATTTTATTATATATATTATTATATTATTATTATATTTAAAAATTATTAGATTTTATATTAAAATTTTATAAAATTATTTTATAAATTTTATTTTATAAAATATTATAGCATTTTATAAAATTTTATTAAATTTTGTAAAATGAAATGATAATTAATATTAAAAATTAAGTGTAATAATTAAATATAAAATTAAGTGTAATAATTATTAAATTATAAATTATAATATTGCATAATGTTATATATTTTGTTGATCTTGCATTTTCTATATATTTCATTTTGAAAATTTGTTTATAATTTGTTTTCAGGTCCATAAGATGTCAAAATTATGATGATTTATATGAAATCATGTAACAATAGAAAAATGGACATTTTATAAAAAATTTGACTTTTTGGAAAATACATTGTTATATTTTAAAGAATATTCACCAGAGAAAGAAAAAAATTTGAAAATCAAATTAAAAAATTTAAGATATCGCATTTATGTAAATGGCAACGAAAAGACATGATTTATTCTTAAATCAAAATCAAAATTGACTTACGCAAACTATAGATTTGTCAATATCAAATAAAGAAAGACGATCAACCTTTTCATATTAAATGAACATGAATACATAAAATTTTCGAAAACGAAAATAAACAAAAAAAATTCGGAGAAGATCAGAAACTTCTAAATTGATACATGAAATAATAGTATCTCCAATAAAAGCAAAAAAATTAAAAAATGCATATATAAAAAATTTAAAAAATAAAAGAAAAAAATTATCATTATTGAAAGTTGCAATGAAAATGTAAATGTTATCTTGCAATATGAAATAATTCGCACAAGCGATAAAAAGTTTTTTTTTTGTTATATAAAAATTCAAGTAACAATTCAAAAATTCAAAAAAGATTGTTATCCAATCAAAGAAGCATTCCATATAACTATTACTGTCGAGATAAAATTACAATTAAATCATACTACAACCGGATTATTTTCAGATGAAGTAAAAAAAAAAATTGGCATGAAAATGAGCATATTTTATTAAAAATGATAATAAAATGGGAATGAATCGCAATAATATAAGCAAAAATTTGATAATGAAACAAATTCCAATTCACAAGTCATCCAAAATTTGATGGAATGTTCCTTGATCGTTCTGCGACTGATTTCTGATAATAACAATATTATTACAATAATATTAAATTATAATAGTATTATCTGGTAATAATATATATATATATGTTTTTTATCTTTTTAAAATAAGCTTTTTTGTAATAAGCTTCTTTTTTAAATATTTTAAACAACTAATTTTAAACAAACTAACTTTTAAACAAAATAATTATATGGTAAATTTTGTTATCGTCCTCGACTCGCTCGAACTCCAACTTCGAAAAAGAAAACAAAAACTATTCAAGAAGAAATTATTTACATTCAAGAATAAATTAATAATTTGCAAAGTACTAAAATTGGAGACAATAAAAACGCTTAAATATTTCCTAAATTAAATTTATGTTTATATAAATTAATATTTATAAAATAATAAAATTTAATTTCTCTTTAAATTGAAGAATTTGAAATTAAATTATATACAATGATATGACTAATGATATAATGGATACATATTTGTAATAACATGACTAATATAATATCAAGAATGAAAATTGTTATATTTACAAAACTTTAAAAAAATTCAATATTTTATCAGAAAAAAAATTAATTTTTTTAATTAAATCCAATGCT
This sequence comes from Apis dorsata, assembly GCF_000469605.1. NCBI lineage: Eukaryota > Metazoa > Arthropoda > Insecta > Hymenoptera > Apidae > Apis > Apis dorsata. The sequence continues at coordinate 1,690 of NW_006267292.1, read as the reverse complement.
ATAATAAAAAGCAGTTTATTAATTTTACATAGAAAATAAGATTTTTTGAAATGGTTTGTTACATTTAATATATAAATTATCTGTTTAAAAATGGTAAATAAAAACAAAAACTGATAAAAATATAATAAATGCAAAAAAAAGAGATCCAAAACAAATTTAAAAAAAAAAATAGCCTAGTTACGTATTATAATATATAAAGAATATAATAATACTTCAGAAATGTATTATGTATATAAAAATATATTTTACATTAAAATAATTTTATAAAATATGACTTATAATATAATTTTAGGAAATATAAACAATAGCAATATAAATCGAAGTTTTTTTCACGAATCATGAATTGTCGGCTGAGATAACAATGTTGATTTATGTTTATAATAAGATATTATGTTAATAATAAGATAAATTAAATTAATCAAAATTTTTTGAAAAGTTTGTTTTCAATTGTTTATTAATTTTGTAATTAAAAAAACATTATCCTTATTTTATCTTTTTATTATCCTTATTTTATTTTTTAACACAGTTTTTTTAATTAAAAGTTTAAAGTTATTTTGGAGATAATATTAAGCAATTACAACATTGATAAAGATAAATTTAAAGTTCATGCCACAGAAACAGCAAAGTTGTATATTGATTTGTATCTGTGACATTCAATGACTTCAACATTACATAAAATATTGATTCATCATCAAAATATTGGTTATTAATATTGTAAAATGCATTAATACCAATTGATATATTAGACAATTATTCGAAGAAGCAGCAGAAGAAACCAACGCATTCATTTGTTTCATTTGAATTATGCAAAGAAATTTTCCACGAAAGAATTCTGCAGCAATGGTGTTTTGTGTATGTAAGATTAGATATCAATATCTCAACTTCTTATTTGATGCTTAAAATTAATTTAAATAATCAATTGTTACTGATTTTAGTTATAAAAAACTTATTCAAAGTCTACTCATTTTTAATATATGAAAGATAAGTAATTAGTAATTTTTATAGAATGAAATTATTTTTTCTAACACATATTTTTGAAAATGAGAAAAAAGATGAAAACGAAAACACAGATATATTGAATGAAAAATATTTGAGCAATTAAACAAAAAGTTAACAAGTTAATAAATAAATTGGATTAATTGGAGTATAAAATGAAATCAAGTATTCAATATTTTTCCAAATCTAATATATGTTTTAATTTTTATTTTTATTTTTTTTGTAATCATTAAGAAAATATATCATATTATTTTTTTTCTTTTTTTGATGTTATAAGAGAGAATCGTAGTGCTAACTAATTTATAATAATAATTAATATTGATTTTTAGTTCTCTCATTAAATATTAAAATTTTTTTAATAAAAAGTAAATATAATATGTTATATTAAATAATATTATATAATGTTATATTGAAAAGAAATTAGTATTGATCGAAACTGATATGTACCAAACGGTTTTCTCTTAATATTTTTTATAATAGAAGAAACATTTACAATAGAAAATAATAAACAAAAAAAAACAATAAATAAATAAAAATTCAACAATGTAGTATGTAAATTAGTATAAGTATGGGTAAAAGAATAAATTATAATAAATTATAATACTAATATAAAATAAATATAAAATAATAAATTATAAATTATAAAAATTAAAATAAAAATTATAAAATAAAATTGATTTTTAAATTGTTAAAA
>NW_006267291.1:0-3385 GCF_000469605.1 Apis dorsata | reverse complement strand
AAATTAAACATAAAATTGAAGAATGAATTCTCGATTTTGACTCACTAATATACATGTCACTTAATAACAAATATACGAAACAATTACAAAATATGATATAAAGCAACAAAAGATATAATGAGCAAAAGATTTTGATGAAAATAAATAATTAACAAGAAACAAGATCAGCATGTATTATATGTATTCTATCAGAAAATTAATTTATTATTACTACTAAGTTAAATTTAATCATGAAAACATTAAATTAACGAAATGTTTATAATAATTGATTTAACAAATGAAGTAAAAGCAGAGATATCTGAAAAAGATATATTCCTAGAAATTTGTTGTAAAATAAATATAATTAGAAATGAATAAGAAGATAGTAAACTATATTAGTATAGGTATTTAAGCATGAAGAGTATATGCATAAGAATATAAATTATATTATATTAATATAAATTAATTAATAGTTTTAATTATTAAAAATTTTAGTTGCCAGAATGACTCATGACATAAATCATGAATGAGAAAGAATAAAATCCAAATGAAAGACCTATTGAAATTACATACTGATTATGTTTGTAATTCAATGCTAAATAATAAACAAATATAATAAATATAATAAATATAATACATATCCTATAAAGAAAAAGAAAGAAACAAGATTATTTCATAAAATATAAATAAATATAAAAATGAATTGCGAATTAAAAAAATTTGTTCAAATTATGGAAAAAAGTTTATTAATAACAATTTTGATAACAAAATTGATTTTTTAATAGCAGTATTTAAAAAAAGGACATAACCCATCAAAGGATTATCCTACACTATTATCCTATACAATTCACTAGTTTCTTCTATTCTAGAAGAAATAAAAATTTAAAAAAAAAAAATTACATGCAGTGTACTGATAGATATAGACTTGCTATCAAGAAATTTTTTGGGCAGAAACAGCAACAATAAAAGATGTTAAGAATTTGATCGTATATGAATAAAAGTATAGAGACAAGTTGATACAAGAGAAATAGAATGGTAAGTAAATATTTAAATATGTTAAATGTATCATTAATCAGCAATATTTAAAGACATTTGAATACTTAGCATATTATCATAACAAAAAAATATATTGAAACTATATCACATTAAATAGAAAATAATACATAACAATATTATTTTAAATAATGTAAAATTAACAGATTTGACAACCGACCAAAAAAAAAATATGTATTTGTAATGCTTGATTTATATTTTTATGAAAAGATAATAACGTGCATTCATAAGAGGAAATTAAATTGACTTAATTTATTAAAATTACCACATTATATTAAATCGATAGCATTTTATAAATTATCATTTTTACATATATTCATTTTTAAAATATAATAAAAATATGTTAATTAAAAATAGTTTTTTTCTAATTTGTTCTTTATTGTATCCATTATAACAATAAAATACATAATAATGAACATATGTTTTGCATTAACTTTTATGTAATAATTATACTAAATGCGTTTTTATTTAAACATTCATTTCTATACTTATGACAAAAAATAATAAATCAATTTTAAAAATTATTCTTCATAATTTTATTTTATTAAATTGATTATTTTATATATATATAAAATATATATATAAGTATATAAATATATATATATACATATAAGTATATCATAATTTGTATTATAAAAATATATTATATGCTAATGCTTTTATAAAATTAATTTCCGTATATATCTAATGATTGAATTATTATTAAATGTATTTGTATTATTCGTTAAATTTTTCTTCTCATTTTTTTCCAGTTTTTTTATCCATATAGTGATAATTGTTCTATTGCAATCTGCTCTTTCTGATTCTTTTTCTTAATTTCATAATTTTGAATATTTCATAATTTCTATAATTTTGATAATGAATCACTGAATTACTTATTAATTATATACTGCCAATGTCGCCAACAGTTCTGAAGCATTTTGAATGGCAAATTGTGTGAATCATTATCATAAATCGAGTACATTTCCAAATGAAGAAAGCGAAGACTGAATTTAATGTAATGAAGACTAATGTTGTTATTATAATATTTATCTAATATTTATTAAATTATTTTACAATTTTTTCAGAATTATTGGTATTAGTTTCAAAAGAAAGTAAAGTTTTTAAATCACTAAATGTATTTGGAATTTTTATGGAATTTCAAAAAAGCGGCATATAATATGACATACGTATTTCATTTATCTTATTAATGTATTTCATCTGCTTTATCATTGTTTATTCAATTTTTCTATATACATTATTTATTACATAAATAAAAAAAAATTTTGTTGATGAAAATTCGGATTTGATTGCAGATTTTATGACAGCTTTGTCAAAATCCATAATAAATGATTTTAAGAAAATGCTTTCAAAAGTTAGAATGGAAATTTTACTTAATAATAATTCATAATTATTTTCGTCGATGACAAGAATGCATATACCAAAGAATAGCCTTATTTTTTTATTCATTACCATGTAATACTTATAAAATCTTATAAATTGTTTATAAAATCTAAGAATTAATTTAAATATGCTATTTATCAAATTTTTATTTTTTTGAAATTTTTAGATTGGCGCCGTAAATATTATATTTCCTGCTTATAATCTCTACAAAGAAATCTTTTACAATCTCTACAAAGAATTTCCTATTTAAGATTTTTGATTATTTTCTGAAATTTTAGATTTATTTTTTTATCTATAAAATAATTCTATTAAGCATTATTGATAAAGAGAATATACGTTTAAGTATATTTTTTGATTTCTATGATTATATTAAGAATTATGCAAGATTTATTTATTAGATATATATTTGAACCCTTCAATTGCTTTAACTTTGGGATCATCAAAATAAATTGATTTTGGTTAATCAATACACATATAAAAAAATCATGTGTATTTCTATATTTAGCAATACAACTATTACTCAATGACTGATGTATATTAATTATCAATTCTCAGCTAATGTTCATTTTTTGTATTCTTATATTTTTGAAAAGATATTTTTATTTTATTATAATACATGTATATGTGGCTCAATATATCAAATTGCTTCCCAATATTTTTTTAATTTTTCAATATTCAATTTATTTGCAATTTAACATATTTTTTCGCGGAAATCATATAAATTTCTATCCGAAATTTAGGAATATTAACTTGAGAGACTGTCGCTCGAATTTCAAATATACATAAATTTGCATGCCATCAGATTATATTTACATTCACTATTTCTATTGTTTAGAGATAAGTGAAGACGAATATTTTGTTATCATTCTGTGATAAAATGATAACAGATTGCATAATTTTCAGTTTTCTCAAGATTAATATATTGAATTTTAATGTACTGTAATTATATATATATATATATATATATATA
>NW_006267290.1:0-3371 GCF_000469605.1 Apis dorsata | reverse complement strand
ATATATATATATATATTTGAATTGCAACAAAAGTATAGTGCTGCAAGAATTTCGAATTATAAATAAAAACAATATGCTGTTGCAGATAAAGGATGCGATTTTCATTCCTAGGAGGCGTTGCCAAACCTGATCTTGCTGTGCCTCCTCTGTCATCGAGCTGCTCGATGACATTGTGCTATCACTGACTGCAGAGGATATCAGTGATCCAGAGAGTGTGCCATCTGTCGAACTTGTTAGTTGTTCATCTTGCTTTTGATTTACAAATGTAGTGATCTTTGCAACACCGGTTGCTATTTGAGGTGTAGTAGATCTTATCATCCCTGATTGTACTATTGGCTGTACTAAATACTGTGTTGCGTTTGTTGCAGCAGTAATTGGCAGATTCGCTACGTTGCATTGTGCTTGACTATGTTGCGTGGCAGTAATGGAACTTGATTGTTGACCGATTACAATATTAGATGTGCTTGAATGAAGATGTTGCTGGCTACTTGATTGGACCGTACCACCTGATGTGGCGAAATGCACTTGAATGGGATGACTTTGTGCTATTTCAAAAGACAATTGCTGCTGATTCACGTTCATCGCTTGGGAACTCGGCACATGGCTAATTCCAGCTTGAATTTGTTGCACATATACAGGGCCTTGAACCTTCTGAGCTTGCACGACCGTAACAGAAGTCGCTTGCGCCGTGTAAATTGGATTAGCGCTGATTGCTTGATTTTGTTGATTCGTATGTTGCGACGGGATGTAAGAAACAGATTGATGAATTGGATTTTGTTTTTGATTGTTTTGCGCATTCTGCGGCATATACATCGGTTGTGGTGTCGCTGCACTTATATTCGAATAAATTTGTTGATGCTGATAATTCTGAGCGTGTGCAGGTCGTGTTTGCAGGTTTGGTCCTGGAGTAGAAGTATGCGCTAAATTGCCTCTAACATTCGCCATGGTAGTTCCAACAGACACGTTTACGGATTTCAAATCAGTTACATTTTGGTTTTGGATGTTTTGCGCTCGGAATTTTAACACAGGTCCGTACAAACATTCCGTATTGGATGCAGAAATAGCAGCGTTACTCGAAGTAACAACCGGTATACGGGGATACACGACAGCGGTTGTAGGATTTTGTATGCAATTAGAATTTTGGCTGACCGGTTGAGCAATGTTAAAAGCTTGGTTCGTGTTATTAGAGAATTGGCCGAAATTTGACAATTGATTTTGATTATTCAATCCTACGATACTATTCAAGCTGCTGGGCCCAAAATTTCCAGGATTTTCACCAAAATTACCACCTACACTGGGACTTTGACTAAGATTACCAACGATGGCGGAACTTTGGGTGAAATTAGCGACAGGCCCGTATATTTCGCCGCAACTAGCTACGCTAGTTGTTATTGGAATAGCACCGGACGTTGTGAATTTTTGCACTGGAGAATACAAATCTCCTGCAATGCTACCAACAACTTTTGAACTAACCGCGTACAAATTTTGCATCTCTTTAACCTTCTGCTGCTTTCTGTTAGCAGCGGGGGATTGAGCTTGTGTCGCGTCTGAAATGTTAAGACTAGACATGAGAGGAGTGTCCGAGGAATCGAGGGAATCCAGATTAGTGTCGGACAAAGTGGAATCTCCCGAATGAGTGTCATGAGAGGCGGAAGGTTCTGAAGTGGTTGGATCGAAAAAGGGTAGATCTGAAACTAAAGCAGTGGTTAAGACTTGATCTTCGTCTTGAAATTGTACGGCTAAGGTATTGAAAGGCGAGGCAGGGGTTGTGTAGACGGAGGGACATACCCCCCTAGTTTGATTATCCTTGAGAAGTTGCGCAAGAACCTCGGGATTTTGCGCAACAATATATGTCGAGACCGGCGCTGCGGCGGTTAACTGAGATTGATCCGTCGTGTTTTGCGGTTGCCTCGAAGGTTTCGGTGGCGGTACATCGTCTGCCCCTATAAACGACGAGAGATTATCCTACTACGTGCACCATAAAATATCTCGAATCGAAGCTTTATATATAAACGCTTCTTCCTTGTTCTTTATTTTTCATTATACGTACCCCAAGACATGGCTTGTACTCTTCTGTTCTCCCGTCTCATCGTTTCTTGTTGCTGATGTTTCTCTTCCAATAAAATTTCACTGCAACATTTAATAATTTTTCGTAATGGGAAAGATGTCGAATCGAGAAAGAAGAAGATGAAAGTGCATCACGTACTGTAAAGTTTCTCTGATCTCTTTGAACGTTGGTCGTTTACTGGGTTCGTAACTCCAACACTGAGACATCAAAGAATATAATCGTGGAGGGCAATGATTCGGTAATGCAAGTCTTTCTCCGTTTTCCAATTTACGGATCACTTCGTTATTTTTTACACCTTGAAATGGTTTTACGCCTAGCATTAAAATTTCCCACATGCATACACCTAGAAGGATAAAAGAAAAATTGTTTTACATTTTTTGGAATATTAAGAGAAATTTATTCGTTGTAAAAAAAGAAATATCTACCAAACATCCAAACGTCAGAAGATGTAGTAAATCTTCGAAAATTAATACTCTCCGGTGCCATCCATTTAATGGGCAACTTACACCTACTTGCTGTATAATAACTTTGATCCTCCACCCACCTACTAAGACCAAAATCCGCTAATTTTACGGAATTGTGCGCAGAAACTAGCACGTTTCTCGCAGCAATGTCCCTGTATATGTAAAATAAGTCGATGAAAATATATTTAGAATGCAAAATACAATCATCAGATATTCTCTTCAATCATAATTTCGATAATATTAATCGAAATTACCTATGGACAAATTTCTTGCTTTCCAGATACGATAAGGCAGTGCTCAATTGAAATGTGTAAAGTAGAAGAGTGGCGAGATCTAGACGATGTTTGTTCGACTGCAGATAAGCTCGCATCTCTCCCAATTTGGCTAATTCCATTACTAACCAAATGGGTGGTTCCGAGCATACACCGATAAGTCTTATAATATGAGGATGCTCGAATTGTTGCATTATATCTGAAATTTATACGCATATATCATAGATGTCATTTCTAAACTTTCATTCGTTGTCGATTCAATGAATATTCAATTAAAATTTCTTTACAGGCTTCCTCGAGAAATTTCTCCGACGTCGCGAGATCTGCATCGACTTTACAGGTTTTCACCGCCACCGGTATAACTTGATTGTCCCGCCCTTTGTATGAACCTTTATGTACATTGCCAAATTGACCTTCTCCAATAATTTCACCTAATTCCACTTGATTCCTAACTATCTCGTAATCTCTGGCTGAAAAATTATCAAAGTTTAATAAAAATTTTTTTTTTCAAACAAATAAAATACAAAAATAATCTTGTTTCTTTTTTTCTATTCCTTTTTTTTTTTT
>NW_006267289.1:0-3341 GCF_000469605.1 Apis dorsata | reverse complement strand
TCTCTCTCTCTCTCTCTCTCTCTCTCTCTCTATATATATATATATATATATATATATATATATATATTCGTATTCTATCTTCTATTCTATCTTCTATGCATTATGTTTCTCATTTATACTTTTTAAATTAACTCGATTTCGTTGTATATGCATAATAAAAAAGAATATTTAAAAATTTAACGATACAACATATACGCATGTATGTATAAGTCGAATTTATTTCGATTCGCATAAGTACATTATTTGGTACAAAATATTTGAGCATGTTTCGTTATATACGATATACGGGACATGTATTCGCTTCAAATTTAACAATTCAAATGAATACTATATTTGTTATTATATATTTTTTTTTGTACGCACATGGACATTTAAAAATTATATATGTAAACTTCATCGATATATTGCAAATTATAATATTTGATCGATATTGAAACAATTTTAAAATTTGTTTCAAAATCTTATAATTACTTTATATATCGTCACCGCCATCTATTTTTCTTTAGTTTTGGATTTTTCAAACCGATATGTACACACATACACGCACGCCGTAAGCGCGCACGCATGCACGCAAGACTGTACAATAGAAAATACCGAAGAAAAACGAGAAAAACAGGATGTAAGGATGTAACGTTGAAGAAAACGGAAAGAAAAAAAAAAGAAAAAGAAAAAGGAAAAAAAAAGTGAATAATACCGATTCGTTTCAAAAATGTAATTTACAAGGATAAAAATAGCACGAAATATCTCGATATTTGATCAAATATCGCGCAATATAGTATCAATGAATAACGTTATGCTCGTTGTTCTTTTTTTTCTGTACATATTCGTTCTAACTTTAGACTTAAAGTCCCATCAGTCTCCAACATCAGAATCTCCATCTCCAATTGCGTAAAGCAAGTGAAATGCGATTCCTAATAGAGCTGTTCCTATCAAATCACCCGCTGCAGTTAGATATGGTATGGCAGAACTATCTGGATCCATTCCTCGTCTCCACATCCATACGACCATTAATTGTGTGATATATAACAATAATATTACCTAATCAAATCAAATCAAAAATGCAACTTTCTAATCGTCTGCTAATCATTTGTTTTATATCTATTGTATGTATGATATGGATTGGAATTAGGTACATGTACCTGTACTAAAGCGGCGCTTAAATAAACAATAAGAAATATAAGTGTAAAAGAAGTATGACCAGCTTGAAGATAACTGATGGTGTAACCAAATATTAAATGGCCTGGTATCACCATTGTTAATAAAACTCTAGCAGTTCTTGCATGCCCGCCTATAACGTAATCATATTGTAGATACGAACACAAACACACGTTTGTTTCAATTTTATCATTGATCTACGTACCTTTTGCACAAAAAATATGGAATGGATTGAAACGGATGACAAGTAGTTCTTGATTATTGGATCGTCGGCCATCTTTATGTAAAGACGTTGATATTCTACTAGCTTGAACAGCGGCCAAATTACCGCCAACACCGTTTATTACTAGTTGAAATACTGCTACACCTTTGTAATTGGATACGGTGTAATCTAATATTAAACCACCCACACTAAAATTCATGTTAAATAACGATAATGCGATATTTTTTTAAAATTATATAAATTTTATAAAAATTATAAAAAATATATATATATATATATAAGATATATATTTTCAAAATGAAAAACATGGAAATACCTACCTGCTAATTAACATTGCGCATATTACAGGCGCCCAGCCATAATCTAATATTTCTCTGGTAAATGGATTTCTAGCTGCGATATAGTACCAAATTGGTGTGACGATAATGTGAAATGTTATCAACACAGGTGCTATCCATGGTGCATATTCTGAAGTAACGTTATAAATATTTGACTAATGGAAATTAATGGAAACTAATTTTCAAGTGATAATTTACTTACGTTGCATATATTTATTGCTTGCATATATATTTACCTGATGCTCTATAAAGAAGAGATGCTATTCCTGAAAGAAGCATTAAAGTGGTTAAATCACCGAGAGAAGCTGCAATTGGCGTGGCTATATTATCTGGATCGATGTTTATCTGTTTGGACAATAATATAACTGCGACCATCACCAAACTTAATAAAAAACTTGCTATAGATGCAGTAACTAAGGCACTGGCACATAATAAAAATGCATGATAAATATCGAATTGCGCTTCTGGAATCCAACCGAGTACTATAGCAGCCAAAGAAGCCAGTAAGCCTACTACAGTTGCTTGACATTGTATCAAAGCAAGATTTCCAACGATCAAAGCCCATTGCTGTTTCCTTGTATCCATGTGTCCAAGATTTACATGAGTCGAAAATCGAGAGGCTAATGTCATTTCTAAATTTCCTTTTAAGCCAAGCAATGCTGGTACTAATATGTAAACTTCAGATACCGTTTGATATACGGGCCAATGCTACAAAAAAGAAGAGATAATTAAATATTGGATTTGGATATATGCATATTATATATATTTCTATTAAATTGAACATATCTGTTCAATACAACATTACCTGTACAACATCCAGCAACATACTGGCTGCTACCATGCCAAAGCCAGCTAACAAAAAAGGCACGAACATTTGTATAGACATAAACCAAACATTTTCATCTTCAAATTGTCTAAATTGATTGTCTCGGGTAACCGATTTTTTTGCGTTATCGTTTATACATCGATGATCAATCGAAGATGGTATAAGTCGTTGTTTATGTTCTTCCTCGCTTTCCGTTTCTTCGTCAGTTTTTATTTCCATTTCCATAATAATATCGGATACATTCGATCGAAGCGATTCATCACTATCCAAACCCACCATTTCGTTCATGTGAAATTTCTTTTCTGATTTTCTGTGCCTTATATTTAATAAATTATTTCCGTATACTTTCATTCCTATATTAGCATGGTTCATTCTTGTTAAATCGCTTTCCAAACCGTACTATCGAGAACTGTAACGAAAAAATGATTATGCTGCTATTCTTTTAAACTTAAAAATCAAAAACTTGTATCTTAATGTGAGTGTAACTTTTGTAATTGATATCTAATTATCGAGCATTATATTTTATTATTATTATTGTGTTGTTGTTGTTGTTGTTGTTGTTATTATTGTTGATTTTGTTATCATGATCATGATGATCATCGTCGTTGACTATTCATCCATTCTTATCAAATATCCTTATAGTCATCTTTATCAATATCCTTATAGTTTTCATCATTTATATCTCTATTCTTCATTTTTTTGTGCTTGTTTCCTCGTCCTATTATTATCATCGTCATCGTCGTTGCTCTCGCCATCATCATCATCATCATCATCATCATCATCATCATCATCATCATCA
>NW_006267288.1:0-3315 GCF_000469605.1 Apis dorsata | reverse complement strand
TAATATTATATCTTATTGAGTAGATCTGACAAAACTACATTCTGAATGAGGATTGAAAAACGATTGAGTTTATAAATATTCATAACTCAAATCTCCTATGTTGAAACATTCAGTTACTATGTTATATGAAGAAAAGATAACAAAAAAATATTTTATGTTAACATAAAAAAAATCGTACTATCTCATCATAAATATAGTAGAATTTACTAAATGGATTTTTAAAAGTAATAACGAAAATATACAGTAACAACAAAAACAAAATAAGTGTGAGTTTATAATTATTCACAACACTATACTTCACATATTTCTTCCATATATTCATATATTATATTTCACATGTTATTTGCACATTTCAATATATTTTAAAATCATAAACATTCGCGATTTAATAATAATGAATGTTAAAGACAGAATTTGTGAAATGATCGAGTATCACAAATATTAAAATCGAAACTGAACGACTTTGAATATTGCTCAAATGAGGTGCCTAAACTGATATAATTGCTCGAAAGACCACTTATTATCGTAGGACTGTATATTCATTTATATTATGAATTCGTAATGAACGAATAGTAATACTCTTTGTGATTCACTATGATGATTCTAACTGTATTTTGATGTACACTGTAACATCATCGAATTCTATCTGTTCTGGTATTTTTATATCAACTTTATTGCAAGACTGTCGCGATCCAATTCTTGCCTTTTGAAAAAATACATAAAGAAGGAGTTGGAAGGACTAATGATCGCGTTGGAGGGCGGCACGAAGAATGGGCCCTCACGGAGTCACATCGCAATGCATAGCTCAGAACTCCCGCGCTTTCACGATGGTCTATCGTATGATATGTGGCTCGTAAAGTGGCCATTGGTCTGACACCTTTATTTAAATTAGAGATCTGGAAAACATTAGGAAAACCATGCTCGCTCATAAATTATTGTCAGGTTATTGACGGTATTCGAACTATTAGAAATGGATCTGCGTAGTCGTAGTAGACTGCAGATAGAAAATGGCCGTGCCAGCGTTACCTGAGCCACAGATAACTGGCCCATTACGTATTCTAAGAGTCGTGGCATGCAATGACATTATTGTTTGTTAACATCTCACATGCAATAGTCTCTGCAATATGCTCGTTTCTTATTATGACTTCCGTAAACGAGTTCTTACGGCAATACTACGGAATGTCTTTTCTGAAAATGTATGAGTGCATTTCACAATTTTCCATTCTGATAATTTCATCTAAAAATATATATAATGGCTGGGAGAGGCTTGCCTGTCTTTAGACAGAATAACTCGGCTGGAAAGGTTTTCTCCTGAGTAAAGTATACTAAGCTTATGTCAATTCAGTAGTGGTAAAATTTCCAAATTCTTGTTCATCTTTCAAATGTCTATTGTGCGTTTTTATTCGTGAATTTTTAATAAATCTAATGCAGTAAGCTATTGTGTGAAGTAGACACGTAATCAGAGTACTTCCGCAATAAACTATTTTTCGTGTCCATAATTTATCAAGGCAATTTTTATTACCTTTTTTCTGGTACATCGACTATTGGCTTATTTGCTGAAACGAACCACTCATTAGCGTTTGTTGTTAACCAAGTGAATCCTGATCACCACAGAGAGTTAGTTTGTTAAGCTTTGGGACTTGCACCGCGAGATATAAGATCGACTAGATTATCGCGTGACGTTATGTGACATCATGCCTGATGATCACATGCACCTTATATCTCTGCAATCCTATTAACTACGAACGTTTTCTATTGCTGATCAATATTCCCGAATAATGTCTGTAGTAAGTGCCGCTTTAACTTCTAACATTAATTGAGATAGTAACATGCATCATAAAGTTCTAGTCGAGGAAGAGAGACTGATAGGAGCGCAGAGTAGTCATGCCTTTCATTTACCTGCTCCTATCGGCGAGCGCAAGTAAACGCATGCTCCGTTAACTTTCTTTGAGGCATAGAAGAAACCATGCAATTCTACATTTCCTGTATTCTTTGCTAACCGCTAATTGCTTTAAGTCTGATCGAAATGATATCTAATCAGAGTAGATTTCCTGAGGAACTGACTCGTCCTAACCTAATTGGATCTTCCACAAACCTTACATCAAGATTCGGGTAATTATAGATTCTATCAATCCTAACAGGTCGCAAAACTGCACTATTTGAGACAGTATTGTTTGGTCATTCACGAATGCGTAGCTAAGGTAATAGAAAATCGAAGCGCATCGATGATCGACCATAATAAATCCAGTGTTTTAGGATCCTTTTCAGCCGCTATTTCTACTTGATGAATAATGTTGTGGGGATCAGCTATGACTGTTAAACAATTCAAGGCCCATTTGCGCAGAGGAAATTTGGCTTGTGCTAAAATATCCGAAATCTCCTGTCGAAGTTTCAAAATATTGTCTGCTTCTGTTAGTAAATCATCGACACAGAAGCCTTTCATTATAATTTGACTGCTCTCTGGAAAGGTTTTCGCGCATCGAATTCCTATTTTTCTTAATACGTGTAACTAGGAATGATGCAGATGCAAAGCGAATAAGTGATTGTATTTAATTCGTATGTGTTAATTGGCACGTTTCAGCAAGATTCGATCTCCACAAAATACGCTGGAATTTACGATTCTTTGCTTTAACCAATATTTGACGATACATCTTTTTTATATCCATTGACATGACATATTTATGTTGGCGAAATCGAAGTAAAATGGAAAATAAATCATTCTGAACGGTCGGTCCTACTATTTGACTATCATTTAGGTTTTCGCCGATCCGTCAAACACGATGCAAACTTTCATCATCGTGCTGCTAATTTTAGAAACGGCATGGTGGGACAGATAGTATGAATGACTTTTTTCATCCTGAGGGAAAGTTAATCGAGTTATATGTCTAGTCTTTCATACTTTATCACGAAATTTTGATATTGCGCTTGAAATTCCGGTTACCTGGATAATTTTTTTTCGAATGAATGCAATCGCTTTTCCGCTTGTTTACACGAATCACTTAATTGAAATATGTTGTTTCGAAACGGTACTAACTATGTAACGCCTGTCTGTTGTTTGTTGCGTCTTTTCAAAATTTGGCAACCTGTCAATTTAAATCACTATTTCTAGCTAGATGACACCTATCGCATATCGGATTCTGTTCATTACGCTAAGTGAAAGTGCATTCAACCAAATTGAATCTTTTGCCATAACGGGCGAGAATCTGCCCGTTGTTGATCTACATATAACAATGCCCAAAATGTGCCTATCCCGATAAGCATATCTATTTTTCTGCACTGATTGAATTGAGAATCGATTAATGTACGATTGATGTG
>NW_006267287.1:0-3302 GCF_000469605.1 Apis dorsata | reverse complement strand
AAAAAAAAAAAAAAACACGATTCAATGTGGAAATTCCTCGGCTAAATCTCTCATCGAACACACATAGTTCCACGGATTTTCATTGTTGCTCTTTTTTTTTTTTTTACCGCCATACAGAAATCGCGGATTAGTCCGACACAATCTTTTTCCACTTTGAATGCTCGTCCTAAAAAGTGGAAAATAAAAAGCTGCACTTTATTGCTCTGCGGGAGAATCTCACTCGTTGCCACGGGATCACCAACGCTTGTGCTACACGGACTTAACTCTGTTCTCGTTTTTCCTTTTTAAATTTCACTAGTTCGGGTAGCATTGATTATCCTTTATAACAAACTTAGTATAAATATATTCGATCGATAATCCTCCAAATTTTGCAATTATGCGATTTACTTGCGTATTTTCGTCGAGGAGAACTGCACCTATTTTTTTCAAACAATAAGATAAGCAAAATGGAAGTTATAAATTCGTGAGAAAACAGTACACAATTTTCTCTCGAAATAAAAGGATCCCTTTAAACCGAATAAGACATACTTATAAATGTTTCGGAGAAACGAGATATAAGCAGAGAGAGATAGACAAAAAGAGGTAACTTTACGATGGAGAGAAATATCGCGAGATTTTCAAAGCTCGGTCATTAGTCTAGTTGTTTGAGTCTAACATTTCACGGGATATACAAGAGGGGAAGAAAGGGAGAAAGAGAGAAAGAGAGAAAGAAAGAGAGCGAATATACGAGAATATATGAAAAAAAGAAGAAAAATGAAAGTGAATTTTCCGCCAAGGCTTTCCCGCGTCGCCGAGCACGCGCGTTTTTCTTCCGCGTCTTTTCAACAACCCTTCGTTGTATAAATCACTAGTAGATTTATACATTTTCCTATCCCAACACACACGGTACGTACCTCGAGCACGTCGATGGCACGGGCGCATTAGCGGAGAGACACGAGATATACGACAGAGGAAAATATGTACGTGAGAAAATGTGTGTACGAACACCTGATACCCGCGTAATTACATTTTTGACAAGGGATCTTCGATTTTAATGGAAGATGGATAAAGAAAGAATCTGCTTATAAGAGGATCGAAGATGCTAGCACGAATGAATTTCGTATATGATCCATTTTCCATGAAGCAAGGTTTCACGATACGATGATTTTACGACGAAGGTCGTGTCTTTTCTCGTTGTAACAAAAATGGAAACTATCGCCGTATATTCTTGTGAAAATCATATAGGTCGGAATGGAGGCTCTGTTTCGTAATTTATCTCGATATCCGCCATACAGTTTTATCAGAATGACTAGTGCTTTCCGATAACAAGGTATCGACCTGCTGGAAAATAAACGAAAAATTTTCCATCCCCGGTTGTCGCGTTTTCCCAGCTACAATTTTTCAATTCGATTATTATTTCACGTTGGAACACAACGTTTCCGGTTAAACTTCGCGAACATAAGAAAGAAAGAACGATGGTCTTTTCCACGAGACTTTCCTACTTTATTTTTAAAAATATCGAGGGACGTAGATTTCTCGAAGGGAAGAATTACGAAGTTTCTTTATCTTAGAGAATATCTGATGTTTTTTCTTTCTTTTTTTTTTTTTGTACATCGTAACGGAGGAATATTAAAAAGGGAAGCTCGAAATAAAAAATAGAAAATTTTATCGCGCTTTCAACGCCGTCCATCAATTTAATGTTTGCCGTATCGTATTATGATGGAGAAGCGTGTGCTCGAGGAAAGTGAAAAACATCAAATTAAGTTGCCAAGTTGGAACAAAAATTAAATCTCGCTTACTCGAATACTTTGATCAACTTACCCCCCGGGGATGATATCCCGGGAAAGAGAGTTATCGATCAAAATAAGCTTGATATTCCCTGACTTCGAGTCGAACACCAAAGCGAATAAAATCGAAATGCAAAAAAAAAAAAAGGGAGGAGTTTTCGTCTATAACACGTTATGCGCATCAACTGTAAAATAGTTTATGTAGCAGAATTTCGTTGGGGCGACGAGTAACGTCGAACATTGTTCCATATCCGAAACGAAATTGATTTTATCGAAGCGTCTCGGAATTTTTCCTCCAAATATGGACCATGGAATATGTTTTGCATCGCGATATCTATATCAGAAACTCGATGCCGTGATACAACCGCAAACTATTCGAAATATTCTGGCCAATCACCGGGATGAAGCACAAAGGGAAAGATACGATATAAATTCGAGAATAATATTCGCAAGCGAGCGACAATTCTTGAGGAGATACGCGAGGAATGAAATAGTTGAAAAATTTTATAATCACCTTACTGGTAAGATTAATCCGCGAAATATGAGATAGAGAAAGAGAGAACACTATCATCAAGTGAAGGAAGATAATTTTGGAAAGAAAATGGAGGTTAGGGAATTACGAGGGAACGAGATGCAAGATCTGCAGTATCGATTATATTATTAAAATTAATCACTTGAGGCGAAGTAGATGAATTATGAAGACGATTGGATTAACTGGAAAATAGTTTGCAAACGTCGAAGAATATAAAATGAAGACGATGAAAATATTTGAAATTCCTTGTTGGTCAAGTTGATCGATTCACCGAGTGAATTAAGATCCGTGTGCTAATTACTACGAGTCCATCGAATCAATTTACTGATCAAAGTGATGTGTCATGTATCTCGGCATACCGAATGTCGACAACTCGCTCAAAGGGAACAATTTGGGGATGCTGGGATTGTTTAAGATCGTCACTGTTACGTGGAATAAATGAAAAATGTAAAAGTAAAATCGATCTAGTGACGACAATTGGACGATCGGATTTATAAATTGTAAAAAACAGATAAAGTGGAATGATTTTAAAGAAACGTGCAATGAAAATTGAACGACAATTAGATTTCGATAGAACAATTTTTCGGTGTACAATTAGCTAAGAGTGGAAAAATAATAATTGTATAGAACTTACGGCTCGTAATGCTTTTAACCTTTCATTCTTACGTTAGCCTGTACACAGGGATACGTTGGAGTAGACTCGACAAGAGTAGAGGATTGCTCTTGAGGCAGAGAAGTGACACAGAGTAAAAGAATGATGGAAGAAGGGGAGAACATAAAGGAGAATATTTCAGTGTTATGCATGTTGGAATGCATTGTAGTAAACCACAACACTGATTAATATGCTCGTGCGACGAGAGAGGGAAATCACAATAGGGAAACGTAGGTGGCACATACGTGTAAGATTTCATAAGATGAAATCAAATTGCGGGAGAAAAATAATCAATTTTACGATCAGACGATGATATTACGTTGTAAAAAAAAAAAAAAAAAAAAAAAAAAAA
>NW_006267286.1:0-3274 GCF_000469605.1 Apis dorsata | reverse complement strand
TTATTTTATAATTTGTCAAATCAAAAAATCATGTTTTATTTTGTTGCATTTATATTATTTATACACATTTATATATACATCAATTTAATATATTTTAATACTTCATATAAAATATTAATATAATAAATATAAATATAATATATATAGAACATAAATATATTTATCAGAAAAATAATTTTTAATTTCTATAATAATATAAATAATAATTAATAATTATTAATTATTAATAGATCTTCAGTATCAATTTTAATAATCTTAAAATTTCATTAAGATTAATTTATTAAATAATCTTTTTCTATACATTATATGACTAATATTTGGCTATAGTATTCGAAATATTCGTAAAAAATTATTATTATTACATTAAATTTTATCTATGATATATCATCACAGATGATAGATATATCGTTCATGAGAGTGTTAAAACTAGTATTCCTGTTGCGTTAAGAACTTTCAAGGGACATTGCACTGATCGGTACTGTTGAACAATTTAGATTGCTTTTGGCAATATATATGTACCAAAATACATTATAATAAAAAAAATTCTAAGAAACTGAAAGAAAAGAAAGAACTGAAGAAAGAAGAATCCTAAATATAAAAGTTTAGCTTCAGGTATTTATTAATTTTTGAAATATTAATATAATTTTTAATGCAATCTTTTAGAACGAAAGAACTACATCGAATGCTATTTAAATTTATATATATCCGTGACAGTATATGGCTGTCATTTATCTATAATTTTCATAAATATATCATGATGTTGGCAAATGTATAATGATTAAACTAATATTAGTATCTTAAAAAAACTTATAGCATATATACATCCATAGGAAACTTGAACTTTGGATCCGCAGAATACAATATAAATAATAAAATATAAAATTCTTGAGTGTTTAAAATTACAATTATCGAAGTTAGAACAATAAATGATTACATTATATATAGATATTATAGTTAATATTTATGATAGATTATCTTTTTATCAATATCATAATGAAGAATTCGGTCAATGAAAAATTCGGTAATTGCTTCAACCATATTTATTAATTACAAATGAAAGAAAATAGTTAAAAACAAAGATTTTTGTGTCTCAATTTAAGTAGAGAAGTCTATAGTAATTTTATGAAAGATTTGATTTTGAATAATATTAATATATTCAATTTATATATAAATAATTAATATAAATTTAATAATGAATTCAAATAAATTAAAATGTTTTGACATTGAATTCTAGCATTTATTAAATTTTTGGACTAAAAATGACCAAAAGTAATACAAATTTTAGAAAAGTAATCCTTAAAAAAACATCTTAGTTAATTTAAATCGAATTATTAATAATAAAATAAAATTGAAATCACATAAGAGTTGTAGATTACGCATCTACAATACTTTAAACACAATTTCTTTTGATATTTATCTTTTGATATCAATCAAACTAACATCAAATAATAATTTATTGAAAAATAATTTTTAATTTTTAATTAATAATTTTTAATTAAAATATAGATTAAATAAAAATATAACTATCATATATAATATAAAATAGTTATTTATGACAAAACATTATAATATATAATGCGAAAAATACTTCTGCATATGATTAAGAAATTAAAACCAGCCATTGTACTAGATATAATATAGAGAAAAGTTATTCAAAATGATCCTTAACAATATATTTAAAATCATTGAAATTATTGAGAAGTTAATTTTTTCAATAAGTAATTTTTTAATAGTAAGTTATGTAAAATATTTATATTTATAAGATTAATATCATATGCATAATTTTCTCTTTTATGAAACATGTTCTATTTTGAATTTTTTATTTACAAAAAATAGGAAGCTATTCAACAATTTTTTTATTCATTCCTTCAAATATCATTATTTGTACATGACTTGATAAAATAAGAAAAAAGATGCTGCTGTTCAAATAATCATAAAACAAATTGACTGATATTAAAAAAAACTTGGTTGTAACAAAACGGAAACAACCCATATCCTGACTGGAAAGAAAAACGCCACCAGAATAAACAAGATGTTGGTAAGAATGTTTCTCTGTTAAAAAAGAAATTTACTGCAAAAACTGCACTCTGGAAGTGGCTTCACGACATGCGACGAGCACGGGATAATTCATAAAAATTTTCGTAATAAACGCAATATTGCTGAGTAACAAAGTTTTGTTGGAAACTTCTTTGTTTTTTCTTTCATTTCTTTCTCTTTCATTTTTTTTTTTTCAGTTCCTACACTATTGAATCAAAGTCAGAAACTAATTGGAAATTGTTCACAGAAAAAAAAGACGTATTATTAATCGAAAAAGTTCATTGATCGTTTATTTTTTGTCAAAATATTTCTTTTCTTCCCTCTCTGCTTGTAAAATTTTTTAATTATAAAAAAATGTTTTTTTTAATGATAAGATTTAAAAATTTAAAGAAGTTGAAATGAATTTTTTTTAAGGAGAAATTCTTTCTATTAATTACATATTTTGAATGAAAACAGTCTTAAATAGGAGTTGAACAATTTTTTAAAAAAAGATATTTTATTCAAAATAATATAACAGATAATGCAAGTAGTAGAAAAATTTTATATTATATAATTTTTGCATTAATCGATTTATTTGAAAATTTCCTTATAAATAAATATTAACATAAAAAAATCATTAATAATTTTTTCAATTCGAATTTTTCCCTATTATTAAAATTCGATAACTAGAAAAATGACAATCACTTGTGATTGGCTTTAATTCAATAAAACAATTTTCACGAACACATAAAAACGAAATATACATATTTTCCTTATTTGTCGAATAGTTATGTCTACTATTGTTTAACATGTGTATCATATACCATTATGATTTGTTTAACTGGAAACGATAACTAATAACAATAATATATGTGTTTTACTTTTGTTCGCAAAGATTGCAATGAAACTAAGAAGCGATTGGTTCCATGTTTTTATTCCGAAATCTAATAATATGGAACTGCAATATTTAAATTGAAAATATATAATAAATAAATATAATTTGCTATTTATTTTTCTATCTTATATTTTTTTTTTCTAATATAAATAGTAGTTTAATAATATAAGTTTAATAATATAAAGTATAATAATATAAGTATAATAATATAATAATAATAATAATAATAATATAAGTTTAAAATATAAGTAGTTTAGAAATTATCCAAATCGATTCAAATCGAATGTATTCAAAATTTTAGTTCCATTTAAAAAATAAAATTGACTTAGACTAAAATAGTAGTAGAATAAAATAGTAAAGTAG
>NW_006267285.1:0-3253 GCF_000469605.1 Apis dorsata | reverse complement strand
TCGCGTTTTTTGAAATAGTGTTGCGTTAAAAAATGATCGCGTTTTTTGAAATAGTGTTGCGTTTTCAATGTGCCCAAAATTCCACTGATATGGTGGAAACATGTTCCTGGATCACTCAGTGCAACTACAAGAGTTGCACATTGTTGGTGATCAACGACAGTCTGTGCTATGGCTGTAATGGATCCGTCAGAATTAGTGTTGCGTATAATGAAACATGAGTGTATAAATTAGTATATTAGAGTTGCGTAAATAATTAAAACACTTTAATAAGAATGTATACTTTCGGGAATTTCTCTTTCTTTTTTATTTTTTTATTTTTTTTATTTGTTTTTATAAATAAATAAATTGATTGTTATTGCAAATAATAATAAAGCACTCATCGCGTTTGCTTTTGTAAATTTAATATATTAGTGTTGCGAAAAATTAAACATTCCACTTTCGGTTTGCTCGGGTTTACATTGAGTGGATTATTTTTTGGTAGCCCTTCTGGTTATCTTTTTTTTGTTTTTTTCTTTTCAGCACCCCTTTATTATGAGAGCATTTGTTTAATAAAAATTTAATAAAAAATTTTTTTAAATTTTCATTTTATTTTATCGATAATAATCTTTCATTATTATTCAAAATTATGTAATCATTTTATAGTAAGCCAATACAATTCACATCGTTTTTGAATTTTGATAAAAATTTAAATATCATAAATATAATTCAACGAATTTAATCGCGTTATTAATAAAATATTTTATTTCGTGAAAAGAAATTATTTCAAAATTGTTTATTTGGAAAATCTCGATTAACATTTTTTATTAAAAAAATATATTTTTATTTCAATTGGTTCTTTTTTTACTTTAATGTTGATATTAAATCTAAATATTATTATTTCGTTTTAATTTTTTCGTTCAAATTTAACTAATTGTACAATTCAACTTTGAGGTTCGAATTAAAATTTTTTA
Source organism: Apis dorsata (assembly GCF_000469605.1). Taxonomy (NCBI): domain Eukaryota; kingdom Metazoa; phylum Arthropoda; class Insecta; order Hymenoptera; family Apidae; genus Apis; species Apis dorsata. Next base: position 2,303 of record NW_006267285.1, on the reverse strand, counting down.
ATATAAATTTAAATTCGAATCTTTTTAAATTTCTACAATTTTTATTGAAAATAATGAATGATTATGAATTATTTAATAATTGTTTATTAATTTTTTTTATGCTTAACACATATGTATTTTATTTCAGACAATTTTTTTTTTTTTTTTTTTTTAGATACTAATCCAATAAATAAGTTTGTTTCAGATTTATTAATTTCTAGGATAAATATAATAACATTTCGAACAGGTATGTAACAGATATGATACACTATACACAGCAGCTCTTTAGTGAAATGGCAGAATGAATGAAAAAAAGAAGAGGAAAGAATATATGTATTTATAATTACGAAATATATATAATCCTCTTTTGCTAAAAATTCATTATTATATGTCGTAAACTTTTACTAAATTTTTTTGAAGTTTAAATTTGTTTCAGAATCCAAATGGTGAAATTTCAGGGAAGAAGAAGATTTCTCATGTTCTGCCTATGTAACCTCTTCCTCCTATTTCTTGTCCTTTATTTAGATTAGGTTTTTATATAGGTAGAATCATTATAGGATCAATTCTTTCCATTTTTACGTAGATAGGATAGGAAAAACATATAATTATCAAATGATCTATTTAATTTTTATGGATCCATAAATTAAAGCTTTTTAATAGGGAGAACTTATAATTAGATTATTTGATAGATAGATAGATTTTATAGGCAATTTATTTAGACAGACTTTATAAAAAGGTACCTTTAGGTTTTTAGTAGATAGTTTATTTTGGTTTTGTTATATAGGATAGTTTTCACTTATTAAATTTGCTGTTAGATAGATCATTTTTATTAATAAACATATATATATATATATGTATAAAAATGGAAAATTATTAATGAAATTATTCAACAAAAATATAATTAAAAAGTATGAAATTTCAATGCTATTCAAATTATCAAAGAGAATATATTTATAATTAAATGCATGCATAAGGGTAATAAAATAAAATTGATGGTGATGGATATAATATTTAATTTATTCTTATATAAATAAGTGCATGAACAATTAAAAATAATAATTAGTCATAAGTTAATTATAAGTTTTAATTATAAGAATAGAATAATTCTTTGTGAGACGCATTTCATTTATTTTTCCTTCTATTAATTAATAAATTAATTATAATATAATAATAAAATATATTACTTCTCTTATTAATTATTAAATTATATTTTATAAATTATTTTATATTTTCATAGTGAAAGTGTAAAATAATGATACAATGAAGAAGCGTCTCACATAGATTAAATTAATTACGTAATTAATATAATTAATATTAGATATTAGTTTAAATTTTATTTTAAGGTTTAGTCTTCCGCGTCGGTTTTTCTTATAATTCCTTTTGATATTTTGCACAACGATCAAATATTTGAACGTTTTGTAAATGTACGTCAAAAGGAGAATTAATGTAAATGATAAATTAATAAATAAATTTGTGCGTAAAAGGAGGGTGGATGGGACGTCGTGGTTAGGGTGGGTCTCCACTTTGCAGCAACCTCCTCGAAGGTGAGACCTGGGCAATCATTATTATTTGGTATACAATTTATAATCATATTCTTTGTAGGTAATATAATATAATTATAAATTATATAATAAATAATATGAGCTAATTGGCTGCATTTAGGTTAGGAATAGTTATATTAAACAAATTTTGTTCATTTGCATAAATTAATAGTAATTACAGTTACTATTAATTTATGAATAATATTAGAATTATTATCAGTAATAATATTAAAATTAAATTTAAAGAAAAAATCAAATATTCGATGATTCTTCAATAATTTTTTCTAAATTCGATTATTTAATTTTGTTTAATTTTATTTAATTTTTTTTTAAGTTTCCATATGTTTTACCATTAGAGCAGATAATGTACATTATATTCTTTTTTAGTGATTGGGTATTTCAAAATATGTTCTGCAAAGTTTCATAAGATGTCGCCACATATCATGTCTGTTTCTCGTGTGCGATGATAATGTGCATCGGTAGTGTATGTAGCTATTCACGTTATTAAATGTCGGTAAAAATGTTAGCTTAAAAAAGAAATATATGATATTATCGAGACCGACTTTTATCTGAAAACGATATCGATAAATCGTAAAAAATTTTTAATCCTATGGTTTTTGTAAATTAAAATTGTTATTTTTGAATTATATCAAATTAATATCAAAAGACAAAAATTTTGGATTCCTTGAAATGAATTTTCAATATAATATTTATCTTTCTAAATCATAGAGGATATATTAAACATTGATTTTTTACGCGATCGATACTTCAAAATATGAAATA
>NW_006267284.1:0-3233 GCF_000469605.1 Apis dorsata | reverse complement strand
ATATATATATATATGCAATATTAATTAAATTGTGCAAAGTGGAATAATGGATGACATTCACATTTGCAAACTATCTAGGTACACATTTCTAAACTTACATGAGGGAAAGATTATGCGCTGTTACTAATCGAGATAAAATTACGATATCGTTATTATGCCCTCGTGGCTCAATTTACTTATAACACGATGTAACCAAAATGTAAAGGAAAGTAACGTTGAATGAATTAATATAATACGAACCTATGACGAATTGTTTCGCAAATCGGCTTACTTTGTACGATTGTTGCAATCTATTTTAAAGCTGGTAAATAATAGCGTGAATAAAAATTTTATCGCAGCAGCACATGCCGCTAGATGAAAACAAAAAACCAAAAATCGGGGCTATGTTACAAAGTGTTTTGTTGTGAACGAAATAAATTTAACCACGACATAAGCGAGACAACATGCATCGGTACAACGTGAACTTTTGCATACCTGTAGATCTGGACCCATCCCAAAGTCAGCGTTATTCCAAAGATTCGTATCTTCGCGCAACAAAGAATTGGTAAGTTCCATGGACAGTCGTTTCTTGTATTCTTGTGGTTTATCCTCGCTCATGCGGAATAAAACAGCTGCCGCGTATGTCGCGACGCCCTCGTTCCTAGAGTGAAGCAGTTCTGTTAAAGGAGCTGTAGCACCTTCTTGTTCGATCATTTCAGCACCTTCCTTGTCCGCGGCAAGCTCGCAGAGTACACCAGCCGCGACACGTTGAATATTCTCAATCTCGTTGAACAATAACTGCAAAAAAAAAAAAAGAAAAAAACGAATTCAGATACATGAATAATCAATAGAGAATTTAAGCAGATAATTATAAAAAGAAATGGTATTTTTATATTTACAAACCTGTACGAAAATCGGAATCACGTTCTGAGATCTAATTATGACCCTATTGTGAGATTCCCTTGCGAGAATATGAAGTGCGCCCACAGTACCCTCCACTATCTCTTCCATTCGAACACCACCATCTGCGTACGCACCTGACGCTTGCTGGCTTCCAGTACTTGCCACGGATGAGCGTTGCTGCTAAAGAAGAATCAATCTTTTTTATTCGCATCCCAGATATGATCAGTAAAGAAATAGCATCGAAAGCGATGCTCACCCGTTGTGTTTCGGGGAAAGCACGCATCAGAAGCCTGACCAGATGATGAATCGCGCCGTGATCGCGTAGAGGGCCGTGATTTGCGGGGCAAAGTGCCAGATTGCGAATTAATCCTATCACCGCTTTAACCAACGGCCAACGCGAAGGCGGGTGTAAAAGTTTTACTATAACCTGAATTCCATAATTTAGGCGGACAGAATTCTGTGCCATTTCTGCCTCCACGTGACGTGACGTTAAATGACGAAGCGCGCATACTGCTGGCTCGCTAATCTCTTCCCGACTATCCGCATAGATGATCGTGCGCACAAGAGCGTCAACACCTCCCACTTGACATACCGTTACTTTGTTACGTTGATTATTGCAAGTCAGATTAGACAAAATACCAGCGGCACATGTGACGACATTTACATCGGTAGAGCTAAGAACTTGTACAAGACTTTGTAATAAACCTTCCAATCCGTCGACTTTGGTGCCAGCGTCCGATAAATTTCTTAACGTCCACAAACAATTTTGGACGAGTCTTTGACTTGGATTACCGAGATGCATCGCAAGTGCTTGCATACCACCAGCTTCGACTATCACCGGTTTATTACTAAGACAAACGGACAACACTTTCAATGCTCTCGAAGTCGTCCATAGAAGCTTCTCGTAATCGTATGAACGCATAATGCGTACCAGTTCTATTGGCCCTTGAGAAGCTAATATAATTAATTTGCTCTCTTGATTACCATACGCAAGAATTTGCAAGCAATCAGTTACTATAGCTAAAAATTTGACATTATCACGTTGAAGTAGAGCGACCATCTTTTGTAACCCTCCTGCAAGTCGTACAGCCATTTTGGAACCATCCTGATGTAAGAGTAAATTATGCAGTGTCGTGATTGCGTAAAAGAGAACGGATTCCATTGGGGAACTCAAAAGCTTCACAAGAGCAGGTATACCGCCACTCTTAAAAATAGCCAGCAGACCTTGCCTGTGATGGGACAAATTGTGCAAGGTACCAACTGCTGCCTTCGTCGATTCGAGATCATCACTGTTTGAAATGGCACGGACTAGGGCAGCTACCATTTGTGAACTATTCATAATGGCGTGACGAGAAGCTTCCTTCTTGGAAAGTTGATGGACTACCATTGCTGCCTTAGATACAACGACTTGATCCTCGTCATTTAACAATTTTATTAATTCAGGTATCGCGCGGGTTGCAAGATCTGCGTCATCCTGATAATTTATCAAATTGACAACTGCATGTTTCAACATTTGACTTGGTTCTGCCAATCTTTGAACAGCGGTAGGTTGAGCTGGATCGTATTGCGTAGAGGGAATTTCTATACCTTCTTCCAATGTTTCTGGAAACATTGCTGCTCGAACACGTTGAGATCTTGTATGATTCAATTGTTGATTCATTTCATCGACTTGGTCTTGCGTAAAACCTTGAGCAAATCCCTGATCCAAATCAAACATCAATTGATCACCTTCCATCTCATCGTCTTCTTTGCCCGATAAAGATGGTGCTTGGGTAACGGCACCAGAATGAATTCCAGAGTCACCCAGATAAGAGTTTTGTTGCCACATTAAAGTTTGTTCTTTGGCAGAGCCCATGGGTAAATCACCCAAACCTTGATAATTTCCGTGAGACACTACAAAGTTAATTTTGCACAAAGTAATACAAATTGTTTGTGTAACTTTTGAACACGAATAAAATGAAAGAATTACTCACTTGGTCTAGATTGATTCGAAGACATTTGATAACTCATGGCTCCTACGGGAGAATCTACCCACACCTAAAATAGAAAAAAAAAAAATCATGCTATACAGTTTTCAAATGTGACTTTTTATTTGTGATTAACCTATCACGATAAAAAGAAGCGTAATAAGTTGTATATTAAGACGAAAAAGAAAGAAAAAGGAAACGTTAATGCAAAACGTTACAATATATGATAAGTATTTAAACATGAGAACGAACGTGTTAACACGATGTTTCAAACGCATTCAATGTAGCGTGAATAGCGCGGAAGGGAATACAGAAATATAGTACGATGTGGAGTACACCTCTCGTCGATTGGCACAAGATTAACTAAGAAAAGAAAAAAAAAAA
>NW_006267283.1:0-3200 GCF_000469605.1 Apis dorsata | reverse complement strand
TGCGATAGCCGATAATCACGACTATCAAGCTGGCGCATCTATGCGACGACTACTGTACGTCGACTCACGACGTGTTTATGAAGGTGATCGGGGCCTTCGATCAGATATATCTGGCTAGCATTTACTTCTAATGAAAGCGTGAAGCTATATGTCCGGAAAATAGACAGAATCATATTCTCTCCCCGAAGAGAAAATAATAATATCGGCCGACGCGAATGCGAGATCACTCCTTTGACACTGTAGCCAAGCGGATATCCGTGGCGAAGAGATCAAGTATATATGAGTCCGCTACGAAAGATGAAGTAGGAGACAATTCGCGGACGACACAAGAGGATTTAAGCTGGGAAATACCGCATCGCCAATATATTCATCTCGAAGAAGACAATAAACTTGAGAGATTGAAAAAGCAATCAAAGACATGCCTGAAGAAAAAACAATCGTAGAAGGCAATGTCAACATCTTTCTTTAGACCTATGGAAAAATTAATCGAAGGCGAATCAAATAAACCAAAGAGAAATTACCTAAAGAAAACAAGTAACGCAAAGCAAAAGGTTACCCACAACAAAAACACAGAAAAGATATCTATACGCCAAATATCAAGAATTATAGAAACGATGTCTAAGCAAATTGCTGCGCTTTGTGTTGCTGGGTGAGCCTAATAATAATATAATAGTAGTCAATCGCCCGGTCGTCGACTTGATCGGTTTACTGTATACACTGTATAGATCTCTGGGTCAGAACTGGGCCAGAACACATTAACCGAAATACGACATAATGGATGCACAATTGAATGAAATGCGCGATGTATGAACTCCCATCATTATGGGGAATCTAGTCGAGAAATTCACAAAAATTAAGACCGATATTGCCTCGGGTACTGATCTAATCAGAAAGCTCCACCTGAGAAACAAGGGATCACTACATGTTCTATCTAAAATATTTAATTTGCTTATATTCAGTCGAATATCCATTCAGAAAAATTAACTGAACCACGCTCATTGACTTATGGAAGCCAATCATCATCAAGTCTCTCCTGGGACGGATATATTCGGCGATGATAAATAGGAAACTACTAATAAACAACACCCGTGACAAAAAGGATTTACCAACGAGAATGGATGTAAAAACAATCGCGCAAATGAAAAAGGAAACAAATGGAGTCATTACAATAATCGATATATCTAATACAATATATTTGAAGCCTTCGACACGTTCCTCACAGTGTAATTAACAATTGTCTCCGATAAATAAAAAAAGTCTCTGAAAATGCAATACATCTAAAATATGTACGATGGCTGTAAAACAGTTATATACTGTAAAGATTGAAAAACTATGTCGATGGACATACTAAGAGGCATCAAGCAGGAAAACCCGCTATCTTCACTAATTTTTAATTTAATTCTAGATCCCATAAAAGGAAAACTTGAGATGACGGAGAGTATCAGAAACCGTTTCCGTTCTAGCATCTTCAACGACGATCTTGTCCTTTAGAAGAAAGACATAGAAGTCGCTGAGAAACAAAATACCATATTAAACGAATACCTTCAGAAAGTCAACATAAAGTTTCCGCCTTCAAATGCGCAATTTTTAAAATCAGTTGCAAGGATAAGATGTGGTTAGATAGAAGATACACAATTGACGATGGGTCAACAGATTACATATGCCGATCCTGAAAATATAATAAAATATCTGAGAGCCATTCTTAACCCATTGAGCAGACTATGCAAAGTTTCAGTCAAAACTAAAGATAAAGAATGCAGCAAACTGCGTTAAAACTCTCAAACTTAAATCTCACTAAAGATCAATTTAATCGGGATTTATCTTTCTATTTAACCCAAATATATCCATACGTTAGTGGCAAACTCATCTCTTCTGAAAGTCCAAACAGACCATAAAATAAAGCAAATCATTAAAAAAATACACCTCCACCTGTACACAACGAACGAAGTATTCCTATCAGTATATATTACTGACAGGAACCATGGTGGTCTAAACATCTAGAGAGTCGCAAATATTGTCAAACTTGCAAAATTAAAAAATGCTACAAAAATAAGAGAATCGCCGGACATATAAGTCCAAGTAGCACTTAAGGAATAAGAGGTAAGTATACAAAAGTATGCTGCATCCATTAGCCTACAATAACCATGCGAGCTCCTATTATGTCCGTTACAGATATCGATGACCCTAATATACTTACGGACAATGAAATGGAAAATATTATAGATTTATCTCTGAACGGGCAGATTCAATACCAATGGTACTTGAAAAATGGAAAGAACATTAGGTTCCTACAGAAAAATATATCAAGCATAGAGATACGCAATACCCTGAGAAAAAAATAATATGGATGTGCGCTGTATAAGAGCTTCGAGAAAGTCCATGGCTGCAGATGTCATTTACTGAATTGTAAGCGACCACAAGATTTAAAGAATGTTGCCAAATATAAATGTGACTTCTGTGAGGAATCTCTTACTCTTGCAAAGAGAACTGTCTATGCACGAGTTATATAGACGTCCGGCAATAAAGTACCTTCAAAGAACACAAAGCACAAGTTGGGAAAATATTAGACCAGTCACTAGAGCCTCGGTCTGGTAAAGAAGAAATTACTAATAAAAATAAACGAGCGCTATAAACATCTTAAACAGCCCAATGTAGCGCTCAAAGAATATTTTCCCGACTAAGACTAAATCAAATAAACGATAAAAGAAGGCTCTTACCCGTTCAAGAACCGGAATATGTGGCTTCAAGAAACGAACGCGAAACAAAACTCCTTCCGACTCATCAGAAGAAAGCGTTTATCAATCCATTACGGAGGACGAAGGAAGAGGATACAATCAACAAATGGATCTAAGCGACAGCTGGAAAGAATCATTCTACCAATATATACTATCCAACCATCTAGAGGAAGGAGACTTCCTTCGAGAGTTGGAAAAAAAAATCGAAGAAGTGGCCAAAAGAAACCATAATTAACGAAAGGATTGATATCCTTCTTCAAACATTCATCGAGTCAATAATAGGAGACTCATGAAATAATAAGGAAGAAACACAACAAAAAAGACGAACGGCCACATGAAGCAAAAAGGCCACAACAGGCGAAAGAAATTCTATTATGTCAAGAATTATATAAGAAAAGCCCATCCGAAAACTTACTTGATATTATCGGGAGTCGAGTAATGGCAAACAAGCGGTCAGTTTTCCCG
>NW_006267282.1:0-3197 GCF_000469605.1 Apis dorsata | reverse complement strand
ATATATATATATATATATTTATATTTATATTTATATTTATATTTATATTATATATTTATATACATATATATTTATAGATGAGATGATATATGAGATGATATATAACGTATTCGTGGAACATTGACGTTAATTTTAAAGAAAAAATGAACAAAAAAAAATATATATAAAGTTGATATGGCATAAATGTAATGTGTTAAAACTTTCTTATTAAATTATAAGCAACTAAATTTTAAATTAAACAAGAACAAATAAAAAGAATAAGAATATTTTGTCTTAATTTTATTGCTAGAGAAAATATAAAAGAAACACAAAGATTGGTACATCTATAAAAATGTTGGTTAAAATTAATTTGCTAAATTATAAACAATTAAAGTTTGCATTAATTGAAAATAAAGTGAGATTTATTCTGTTTCGTTGTTGTATTCTGTTTTTATCTCTTCATTGCACGCAAATTTAAATTGCTTAGAATTTAATAATAAATTTAATAATTAAACCTTAATCGAAAATATTTTTATATCGAAATTATTTTGTGTGTTTATTTTAATTTTTAGAAGACATGATCTTCCAACGATGTTTTACGAATATATTATTACTCTGTATATGAATTAAAATATATTACAATATCACATTTTTTGGAAGCAAAATATTCGAAATTTAATATATTTGTATCTTATCGCAGTATCTTTTATTTAGAATATAAGCATAAATATGAAAAAGAAAAATATTTCTTCAAATTTGAATTATAAAATCGCATATAAATTATTAAATTTATGTAACAAAACATTTAATTTTTTCAAAATTAAAATTCATTTTATCATCGCATGGATCTAAATTTCAAATCAACTCAAAGATCTGATATATTATATATAAATTAATATATTAATTATATTCATATATTTAAATTATAATAAAATTATAGAAGATAAATAAACAATAAATACGTAGGAAATTAATAAACATTCGAATATTGATTTAATATTAATACTGACTACTAAAATAAATACTAAATAATAAAAACTAAAACCAATAAATCGATAGAAATAGATGTCCAAAAAATGTCCGGACATTCGTAAATTAATGATTTATCAGTTAATTTCAAGAAAAAAATCTTTATTTTTGTTAATCTTTCGATTGTGTTAACGAATTATTAATGAAAAGTTATAAGTTAAAGTGCTGGTGAATCACGCAACGCGTAATCGAGCCGTGACAGTAGACAGTTGAGTACGTGACGCCAATCGATTATGAATAAGTTCAAATAACAGATTTCGAAGAAAACGTGTTGAATATAATAAATATTTTTTTATTGATAAAAAATTATATCGAATTACATTGAACAATGAATAAATTAATTAATTGTTATTGTATTGTTATTGACAAAATTGTGGTTTAAAAAAAACCAATATAAAATATAATTATTATTAAAATATAATTAAATATAATTAATATAATAAATGAACGATCAATATTATATATTTAGAATAAAAAAGATGAATCATATATTACAACTTATGTTAAATTAATAACTAAAAGAAGCTAAATTAAGAAACAATTAAGGATAATAAATAAACTCAATCATTCACTGATAATTCAATTTGGGCTTTAAAATGTGTACCAAATGGGTCATCATTTCTTGAATATCTTTCCTTAACATGTGCGAATGAATTAATTTTTGACAAATTTACATAATACTAAATAGATTACAAATAAAATATTACTGACAAATAACACACACATACTGTATCATCGGATCAACGCATCTATCGTTCACTTCGTTGCACTATTATTAACACTTGAATTCTCTCTACGTTAAAGATGATGGCTCTATCGATTTTGTTATGATTAATAAGATTCCATATATTTATTCTTTGCTGTAATTTGTTTGCTTTTGCTTTTGCTTTTGCTAAATTTTTTTTTTAAGAAACACTAGAATAAAATAATTTATTATTAAGAAATAACAAATATTTTTTAAATCAAATTGTTAACTGGACAGTGGAAAACAATAAATAAAATATACAGGTTTAGCTGAAAGAATATATTTGATTATACGTAATTGCGTGTTTTTATTTACAAAACATTTGAAGTATGTGTATCGAAGAGAAACAAATAGCTACCAACTATGAAATAGTGATGTTGTTGGCAACATTGAATAATAAAACCATATATAATAAACCATATAAAAAATTTCAGTGAACTTTAAATTCTATAACACTAAAAGTGAACTGAAATTTGTTTAGTATGTGTATGCTTATTATATTTGAATGTTATAGTTCTATGTGACTATCATGTCTTCCATACTCTTGATATTCACTTTATTTCTTTGTATTTCAAATATTGTTCTTCTCAGGGATTTTGTTAATAGTTCTGCCTACTAATCTTCCGATGCTATATGTTGCAGAAGAAACTCCTTCTCGTTAAATTTGTCTCGTATAAAATGATAGCGTATGCCAATGTGCTTACTTCTTCGATGAAATTCTGGGTTTTTAATAAGCTTGATTGCGCTCAAATTTTCCACGTAAAGAGTCGTTGTAAGGTTTTTGAACATAGCTAGATTATTGATTAGACTTTTTATCCATATGATCTCTTTCACAGTTTGACTACTATGTATTCGGCTTCAATAGTGGATAGAGTTACTGTTCGCTGTCGTATTGATTCCCAAGCTATTGCAGAATCGCCAATTTTAATACAAAACTAGTAGTTGGACTTTCTCGTTTCAGTGTCTCATGCGTAATCTGCATCGCTGAATGTTTTAATATGATTATTCTGCTTGGTTGAATAATGAATACAATATTTTATTGTTTCTTTTAAATACTTGAAAATTCTCTTTACCGCATTCCAATGAATTTTGTTGGGTTTTTCTAAATATTGACTGACTTTGTTTATTGCAAATGTAATGTCTGGTCTAGTGCCCACTGGCAAATACTTCCTTCCTCTTGTCGATATGGGAACTCGGATTTTTCCTTGTACCCAATTTTATGTGCCTCCACGCACAATTGATGGTTTTGGTCTGCTGAGATTGCTACTGTATTAGCATTTTTCATATAAAATCGTCATCGAAAATTTTCTTGGTGTAAGCCTCCTGATGCAAAAATATGGAACCATCTGCCAATCTGTAATCCCAGATATGTATTTATCTTATTAGATGTTACTTCAAATTCTTTACGGAGTTCAGCTAACAACTTTTTTATAGATGATTGGTT
>NW_006267281.1:0-3156 GCF_000469605.1 Apis dorsata | reverse complement strand
TTTTTATATATTATATATAATTAAATATATTAGACATTTTATATATGTTCATATTTTATTAAATTTATATGTCATGTACATATAATATATAATTTTATTATATGTTATTATTATTATTATATTTTTGTTTTTAATATATATATATAAAAATAAATAATATATATATTTATGTATATAATTTTTATAATCATCGCTCTAAATCGTTTAATAATTTTATTGAAGTACCTTCTGTCGATAACATATTGATTCACTATTTTCATTAAGTGTAACCTTGAACTTGACTAACGTATTCACTTTCTGGGGAGTGTCTGCCGTCTTGTATTAGTAACTATTAATTGTATCTTTTACTTGTGCAATTATTTTATATTAATTTTTATTAATAATTATGGATCCTTCAATTTTCCCTGACGAAATTTGGATAAAAATTTTATTATATTGTGATGTACCTGATATTATTGCTATCGGTAGTACATGCAAACATTTAAGAAAAACTTCAGATACTGATTATTTGTGGTAAGTTTAAAAATTTATATTAAAAGAACAGTGAAATTCATTTAACTTACATAAAAAGTAATAAAAATATATATTATTAGAAACAAAGTTACATTGTTAGACTAAAATAAATAATATTTTTATAAATTATTCAATTATTAAATAAAATTTCCTAAATTTTTTCATCAATAAAAATTGTTAATGCTTTCATTAAAATATATATAATTTTAAAAATATATATTTTCAAAATGAACTTTTTAAAATATTCATTTATGTTTTTTCAGGAAAATAAAATGGTTACAATTGATTTCAAAAGTACACTTTAGATTTCCAGATATAAAGTGCTTACAACTACTTAATATTAATTTTAAAGCAATGTGTTATAGATTATATATGGTAATTACATTAGGAGAAACTGTTCATTTTCCAAAATGTCGTCATTGCAATGGTTATACATGTCAAAGAAATTGTGTTGAAGGTTCTAATGCAAAAGTGGTAATTGAAATTGGAAATAAATATACATGGGTAATTGCACCACATTTTGAATTAAGAAGACATTTTTCAATGTTTGGTGTACCTAAATATAATAATGAAACATATTTAGAACAAACACAAAATATTCCAAGTAGTAGTACTCATCCAAAATGTGATGGCAAATCATTGACTAAAAAATTAAAATTATTGAAATTAACTGAATTAGCAACTGCTAAAATTCCAAGACCTAGTGGCCCATTTTGTGTTTTTTGTAATTCTGTAAAATTATATAGAGAGAAAAAGAGATTAATTACTCATCAAAATGATCCAACATATTATGCAAGGCCAAATCCAATTTATGAGAAACTGATAAATGGATATTGCACTGATACTGTTGAAGTACTTGGAATTCCAAATGTTGATCTTGTTAGTCCAGCAGAAGCATTATTAAGTGAAGGAACATTTCCTGTTCTTAAAACATTTGTTGGTCATTTATTTCATCAGATGAGATTAACTTCAACATTAAGAAAACCTAATGCAGTACTCATGTTTTGTGAACCTTTAGCTATGCATCCAATGCTTAGAAAACAATTGTTACATTATTTATTTCAAGAAGTTAAAATATCAAGGTAAGATAAAAATATTATGTTGCAATAAAATATATTTTTAAAATATATAATTAAATATTATATTTTTAAAAAATATAATTTCTAGAGTATGTCTGGTTCCTAAACCTTTAGCAGCATGTGCAATGCTGGATGTAGAAACTTGTGTAGTAGTTGATAGTGGTGCTTTAAGTACAACAGTAGCTGTTGTAATTGGTGGACGTGTTATACCACAACGTTGGAGATTATTACCTGTTGGTGGTTGGCATGTAGCTTATCATTTAAAACAAGCTATGCATTGGTATCTAAAGGGATGTTATCATATTCCTATATCATATTTGGACACATTGCCTATTAAGGAAAGATGTAGATTAAGTTATAATATTAAAAATGAAGAAAAAAGAGTAGGACAAAAAGCTGGGGAATGTATTAAAGTTAGAGTTCGAAGCTATGCTGATAATAAGCAATTTTTGGTTAGTAAATATATATACATACAATCATAAAATTTTTACAAAATTTAAAATTACAAGATTTATTTATATTTTTTAGAGAGTTTCTCTAGGTTCAGAATTGTATATTGCTCCTGAAATGATGTATATCAATCTTGGTTTACCACAAGTAATAAAAGATATAACATCTGGTTTATCAGAAGAAGTATTACATGATTGTCTTTCACATATATTACTTACTGGAGGAAACACACATCTTTCAGGTTTTGGATTAAGATTAACTAAAGATTTACGAGAATTATTACCAGAATACAGCAAAATATTAGAAGTAAGAAGTTGTCCTGGTACTCATAGTTGGAATGTTGCAATGGGTTCTACATATGTGCCTTTAACTGTACATCCTGGTAATTATATAATATTAAGTGTCATTAAAAAATTACATAACAATATAATAATATATATAATATATATATATAATTAACTTATAATTTTAGACAAAACACCACCAGAATATATAGAAGGTAATCCATTTTGGCTATCAAGAGAAGAATATGTTTTATTTGGATGTGAATCATTGGAACAGTAAATTGTAATAAGTGATTTTTTATAAAATCAAATTTATACCTCACTTATTATATAAATGCAAAATCTTTGCATATGTAAAACTAATGAAAAAGTAAAGGAAAAACCATCATGAAGAAAATTTTTCAATGAATTGCCTTTAAATTAGATGCAAAATATAACACAGATAATTGAAGGAATATTCCAAGATTAAATGCTTGGACAAAACTAAATATTGGTTAGTATTAAAAATTATTTTCAATAGGAATTTTATATATATATATATTCAATAAATTGCATAAACTTTGAAATCACACTATTAAAGTATATTATGTTGTAGATATTTTCAAAGTCCTACAAAGATGCCGAAGATATAAACTTTACTAATATCTAATGAATACTTGCGTAGACGTACGTTTTCGCATTTATAATGCTATATTTAAGTCCATTAAACATTCTTTTTCTATTACATCATCCACGATCTACATTTTACATAATCTCAATTTTACACAAACTTTTTAAAACAATTAGATATTAATATATACAATCTCTCTCTCTCTCTCTCTCTCTCTCTC
>NW_006267280.1:0-3137 GCF_000469605.1 Apis dorsata | reverse complement strand
AAGAGGGTATCATCGACCGTGCTTGGCATGTGGCGAGAGAGGTGAGCCATCTTTTAAAGCCTTCTTAAACGGCCAATCGTTCCCAACGTTTTCGTTAAATTGAAGCAATAGAAGAAATTGAACAACGATGAATTAGCGCGTTGAATAATTAAGAATTAAAATCCATCCATTCTCCGATATGGGGAAGGAAAAGGAAGATCGACCCCGAATCGCTTCTTTTTTGTTGGCCAAGAATGAAAGAAAGAAGTGTCGTTGCCACGTTAACAGTGGTTAGCATGTGGCGAGAGAAGTGAGCCATCTTTTAAAATTTCTTAAAATTTTAAAAGACACGGCCAATCGTCTCCAATGTTTTCATTAAATTAGGCAGAGGAAACATTGAGAAATTAAGCAACGATGAATTAGCGCGCTGAATAATTAATAATTGGCAAAATTAAAATTTGTTCTTCGGGAAGGAAAAGGAAGATCGACCCCGAATTGCTTCTTTTTTGTCGATTAAGAACGAAAGAAAGAAGTGTCGTTGCCACGTTGACAGTAGTTAGCATGTAGCGAAAGAGATGAGCCATCTTCTAAAGTCTTTTTAAACGGCCAATCGTTCCCAATGTTTTCGTTAAATTGAAGAAAGAACGAAAAAAGGAAGTGTCGTTGCCACGTTGACCATGGCGTTAGCATGTAGCGAAAGAGGTGAGCCATCTTCTAAAGCCATCTTCTTAAGACCTTAGCACTATCGATAGATAGGTCTCTTCTGATTTCTGTGATGATGAAAACTGACTTGTATAATCTTCTTTTCTCTTCTTTTTATTGCGATTGACAAACGAAATATGAACGAATGAAAATGGTGGCGTTAATTACATAGATGGAAAGAAGAAATAATCTTAAATGACTAATCCTGTGGTGTATTTCTTGTCTATTGAACTATTGAATCATCGTTCTTTTATCTTTGCTCTGAGTCATTTTTTTTTCACTATCGTGTCGATCGCAAATTAGATTTCTCAAGAGGGTTAAAAATCCTCGATATCTTTCGTGAAAGCAAACTTGTTCTCTTCGAGTCCAGCCGCCCGACATTCGATCGACTTTAAAAATCTCTCGCCTCTGTCTTGATCTCACGGAGAAGGGCGAGTGTAGATTAAAGAGCTAATGCACGATACGAGAGCCGAGATGAAATGTACGACTGCAATTACGCGTGCAATTATTTGTTGATTGACGCCCAAGTAAATACGAAACGCGTTGCGTGGGAAGACACTTGGACGCTTTCGAAAGAATGCTCCTTGGACGAACAGTGGATGGAGATTTAATTATATTGTATTGTATATCACGCGTGTAATTCGCAAG
Source organism: Apis dorsata (assembly GCF_000469605.1). NCBI lineage: Eukaryota > Metazoa > Arthropoda > Insecta > Hymenoptera > Apidae > Apis > Apis dorsata. Next base: position 1,808 of record NW_006267280.1, on the reverse strand, counting down.
TTTGTCAGATATTTTTAACGATCTCGTGAAAATTCTCCTTTTCTTTCGTTGAACGAAGAAATTCTCTCTCTTTGTGCTTCGATCCCAATGCAAAATATCTTCGAGAAAACACCTGTCGGCACGAATGTCACGTCTGCGAAAATTTCTTCCTCCTTTCTTTCTTTCCTTCTCCCTTTTTTTTTCCTCTCCTCCTCGCGTGGTGCGCATTATTTACGAGGCAAGAGAAAGAGAAAATCGTCAGCGGAAAGAACTAATAACGGTGCTTGGAACAGACCTCAAAGATTTCAATCGTGTGCCGTAAAATTAGGAGCGGTGATCCGTTTCCTGTTCCCTCCTTCGAGTGGCGCCTCGAGGAAACTCGAGGAGAAGAAACGAGGGAGAGAGAGAGAGAGAGAGAGAGAGAAAAAGCAGAGGCGGAGGAAAAAAAGAAAAAGGAGAGTAGGCGCCCTCGATCTCGAAAAGGTGCAATTTCGGGCGAGTGGGCGGTTGCGAGGCCGAATGGAAAAAGAATAGAAACGAGAGAGTTGAACGACCGAACGCCCGAATGGACATTTTTACTCTTATAAAGCGTCTCCGCGATGCCTTCGGGTCACGCGAGAAGGTGTCGCATTCCTCGCTTTCAAACCTTCCCCCTTGCTTACGAATCCGCCTCGCGACTCCTTTTTTAAACTCGATCTTTGTTTCCAATTTTCCTCGCTGCTCCTCCTTTTGGCATGGAACCAATGTATCGATCATTTAAATTTATATATTTTAACGTGCGTCAGATACACGTCAAACTATATTTAATGTTTAGATAGTACAATTTCTATAGAGTAAATACCGCTTACAATTCGGATTCTTTCTTTAATTTATGGCGAAAAAGAAGTATAATAATCTCTGGTGAGAAAATTAAAAATTTCGAAAGATTAATCGAAATATTTGGCAAACGTACGCGTTTTTTTAGCCATTTTTATATCCCCGAGAGCATCCGTCAATCCGTGTCGTTTGAATGGCCGCTAAATCAAACGAGAAAAACGAACGATAAGCAGTTCGTTAGCAGCATCGCTTTTACACGAGTAGAGTGGAATTCTCGCGTTACCCGTCATTGAACCACGTGTCGATACTCCCGTCCAGTGTGTCGATCGTGAATGATGAATGTTAAAGCGGATTTACAGCTACGTGACATTACACGTGTGTACACACACGAATAGGTACGTCGGTGACACGATGATGTTGTAACACCTGGCTTGCTTACCCTTATAAGAGAAGAGGCTTGGCTTCGTACGTGTGATTTTCGTGAGTGATTAGACGAGATGTCAGCACGCGATTTTGAGGTAAGAATAAAGTATTTCTCTCTCTCTCTGCGAGAAATTTCATCATTCTAAGATGGATATTTCTCTTCCTTTATTTTGCATTCGTATTCTTTTAACAAATATTAATACGTGTAATAATTCGTATCCTCGAATGGATTCGTTCGGGGAAAGGAGATTGTTCTGGGATAAGCTATACTTTTACGTATGCGGTTAATTGTACTGTAATTACAGTTGATAAGTACAGTTTGCATCATCGATGCATTTAATCGTATTATAGCCCTCGCACGTAGCAATTTGACGGAGTTTCACTTTGGTTAAATCGTTGGCAAAATTTTGTACGAATTACTCGGGGTAAATATCGGGTGTTTTTTTCTTCTTTTTTTAATGCATGATGAATTTTCTTAAATATTTGTGTCGGACGGATTTTACAACTTGAATTTAAACGAGGAATAAAAATGACAGGGACATCGTCTAAATTCATTCGAACGTGTTGTGTGTGTTTTCGCTTTTTTTTTT
>NW_006267279.1:0-3132 GCF_000469605.1 Apis dorsata | reverse complement strand
AAAAAAAAAAAAAAAAAAGGAAGAGGTATATTAACTTTTTCGTGAATAATTCTCTTGTCTCTTTTTTTTTTTAAATATAAACTGCACTGTTGGCGCATCGCCAAGATATTCATACATACCAAAGCTATTCATATACCCAAGAGTGCAATTCTGCATAAAATACTGTCACTCATGGAATTAAAATGTTCAGTAACTACCGTTTTTATTCCTGTATATCATGAAAGCACAGATATTGATAAAACGAATTTTCGTTTCAAAAGATAGAAATTATAGATATTAAGAGAACTTTAATCCTCTGAATAGCAGTCATCGAATGATATTCCCACGAGCAATAATTCGTTATTTTTACTCGATTCTAAGCAGCTTTCCAATCTTGAATTACTCTCGTTAACCATTATGCATCTCGTTTATTATTATATACTATTATAAGAAGCAATCTTGATAATGGAATCGAGGAAGACATTCTGCAAAATGTTCTCGGCATTTATACTTCAAAAATAGATATCTCGACGTATCTTTAGTGTTAAAATCTTTTTCGCGTGGCTATTATTAGATATTATATTATCAGATATATTAGATCGAATTTCACGTGTATAAGAATCCAATAGATTGAAATATACTGTGTTGGAGAGTTCCTCATCAGAGTATCGATAAATCGAAATTCCGATAAATAGAATCGAACGTCCAATAAATAAAGATGCACGGAACTTGGAAATCTGAATAGAATTCGGAACAGATCGGAAAAATTCGGAATCGGCGAAGATGATTTCGATATTCTAAATATAGGTTGAAATTCCGAAACTTTCGATTTAAGATGTAAATAAAAACGACTAATTTCGAATCTATTTGACAATAATCGAACGCGATTGACTAAAGATTTAATACGTACGTAATTATTAATTATTGGTATATTATTGGTAATTTGAAATATTGAGATATTTAAAAAACTATTAATGTTATTTAATTTGTAACAAAGTGTAATATTTTTCTAATATTTAATCTGCAAAAGAATAAAATTTCGATTTCTATTTTTGAGTAAGTATTGAATTGAAATCTAATTAAAATATGATCAAAAAACTTTAAAGAAAATCATTTAACCTATTCATTTTAATTTTATGATTATGATATAATTTTATGATATATATGAATTTTGCAAATATTTTAAGAATATAGAATATAAAATTTTAGATTTCAATGCCATGTTGCTGATTCGAAATGAGAATAATTTGGAATATTCCGTATTAGAATACATTATTCAGATTAGTAAATAATAAATAAAATGATAGTCGCAGACATATATATTTAACAAAAATTTTATAAAACTGATTGATTATGTATATATAATGTATGTATATATATAATTATGTATATATAACAATAAAGAATAAGTTTTATGAAGATTAAAACTGGAAATCGATATTTATCTATAGTTTTAATACTAATATTAAAAAGAATAATTTTAACAATTTTAACATATTCATTTTTTCTTTCTTTTTTTAATTTTGTAAAAACGTCGCTATTCCAAATTATCTGTATTTTAATGAAATATTTGCATAATCATTCTATAAAAACCAAAGTTTTAAATACTCACGTTTTTCTAATATTATTCAAAATTTAAAATATAATTAGTTTCTCTAAAATTTCGTGTGGTTTTATATATATCCAATAATTTTTTATCCTAACATTAATGTCATGTCAAATCAAAAAAAATTCATGAGAAAGATCTCGCTCGAATTTTTCCAAGACTTTGATGTTGAATCCATCTCCATAATAAGCAATTTAATTAAAATATTCCGATCGGAGGAAGCAGATTAAGAGACACGTAACCACCAGTCTGCGAATCAATAACCAAAGATAACGCTCGTTTACGCGCGGCACAAAGACCATCCCGGTCCACGTAGGAGGTTCATAAATGCCTCCTCTCCCCTCCCCCCTTCCCCTTTCTACTGTTTCTCTTTTGCGCGCTACGGAGATCTCCGTTGAAAATGAACCGCTTTGATGGATGTGCTCCGCAACACGCGGCCTCATCGGCACGTGCGCACGAGAAATAGAAGGTATAAAACGCGGTATGAATAGCCGGTTAATCAATCAACCGCGAAGGCGAACGAAACGAAAGATCGATGGTTTTTAACAATCCTGGTGATCGATTTTCGCGCGTGCATACCTCGATCGAATTAAAACGCGTGTTTACTTTCTAAAAAAGATTGACTTAACGACCATGATCGAGGTTATATTTACATCCAGTGGAAAGTGGAAGAAACTATAGAGCGACCAGTCAATCGACGAAATATGCGCATGATGGATGCGCGTGATCACGGAAGAATTGTTTTTCTTTGCAACGTGTTTCGCGTTATAATTAAGCTGTCCCAATGATGAGAGAAGAGTTGTAATTAATATAGTTATCGATTATGTATTGAAATAGTGGATGAAGGAAGGATATATTGCATATACCGTATAACATCGGGGAACGGGGACAGGGGACCGTTTCTGTTCGAGTTTTTAGTCACGTTCGTTCAACTCTGAGTGTGCCGCGCTTCTAACTAGACACGATCCGCCCACATATGTAAGAGTTTTTCCCCACAACCTCGTTAACGCACGGGCTTGGAAGGAGGAGCCGTGAGTGTGAAATCACGCGACCATTCGCTGAGAATGAAGTTGAGGGACGGGTATATAAAGTCCCTGTGGAATGCACGTTAAGATTCCAAGCGAGCGTAATACGAATCTATACAACGGTAATGTTGAGCTTGTATAAATCACGATTAGAATTGTCTATCCATATATATTGTCATCGCGATAATAAAGCATGATTCATTCCTTGGAATCTCTTTGTTGTTTCGTTGCTTTTATGTCGTATTCTATGTTGCAATTCTTTAAAGAAATCGAAACACGAGAATATATAATTGTGCAAATCCTTTCCACTATCAAAAATCCAAAGACATATATCAACTTTTCATCCTATATATATACCATCGAATACCATCAATAGATTTTCTTGTATCAACTTTTTAAACGGTCACGACGTTGTTCCGTTTCACCGTCGAGCTCGCGAATTTTCTCTCGAGAAAATCGCACGAGAGAGAGAGAGAGAGAGAGAGAGAGAGAGAGAGAGAGAGAGAGAGAGAGAGAGAGAGA
>NW_006267278.1:0-3095 GCF_000469605.1 Apis dorsata | reverse complement strand
ATAATTTATATTGAAACTTATTTTTATTTTATTGAATTCAATAAGATAAGAAATTAATAAAAAAAAAACTTTACATCCAGTATACATATATCTAATATCCGTATAGTATCCAGTATAGTATCCAGTATAATATATTCTGTAAGAAGAAAGAATGATTATATATTTACATTTGATCTTTTGTAACGTACAAATTATTTAAATTTTAATCAAAATACAATTTAGAAATATTTCTAAAAACATTCAATTCTCGATAGCATTTTATATCAACATTCATCAATTTTAAATGTATTATTTCTGAATCAAAAGCTACAGTTTGATATAAAATTGAAAACAAATTGAAATCAATATAATTATAAATGGTTATATTTATGAAAACTTTTATGTGAAAATTTTTATACATTTAAAAAGTGATAATGTAAAATTCTGATTGATAAATTGAAAGCAATCAATATTATTTATAATAGAAAAAAAATGACATGAGATTAAAAATGGATTTCAAACATTATTATTTAATTTTTTATAATAATTTAAACATTTTTATGAAATCAAAAAGTAATTTTTAATTTCTAATTTTTTATATATCATTCTTTTTTTCTTCAATTATAAATGATTGTTGTGATATTTTCAAAATAGTTTGATGATATATATTAATTTATTATAATAAAAAATTTTATAAAATTTATTCATTGCTTATGAATATGTAAAAAAAAAATTCAAAAAAATTTATAATATTAATATTATAAAAATTTATAATATTAATATAAGATTCTATTGTAACGTAGAATCTTATATTATATATGTATATAATCATATATAAACTTATATATATATATACATATATATACATTATATATTATATATTAATGTAATAAATGTATTTTTTTTATTTTTTAGATATATTTAAATATAATAGAGTACATTTGTAATTTGCAATATAAAAATAAAAGTAACATTTTTTATACTATATATATATATAAATATATAAGAGAAAAAAGTTTATGAATATATAGGATGAAATCGGAAATTTATATTATAAATCGAGATAGAAAATTATATCTATAATTCGAAATAATTAGAAATTCTAATATCGTAATGAAATTAGAAAATTTCGTTTTCAAGTAAATTAAATTTAAATTTTTTAAATACAAATGCATTTAAATTTTTTAAATACAAATAAATACAAATGAAACTGGCTAATTCTCTGTAGCATATTAATAAACTGATAGAAAAATTATTTTAAGTAAAAAAAATAAACAAAAAATATATCCTATATTTTTTTTATTAAAAATCTAATTTTCAAAAATTTCAGTTAATGAATTATTAATTTCATTAATATTATGAAAATGAGAAAATGAAATTTAAAAATTAATCAATTATATAATTCTTTGATATATAATGTATTCAATTTCAGATTTCTTAAAAATAAAAACTTAAGCGATAAAATTTTATTTTATTTTTTGATTTTTTCGTTATATTTATCATTTATTGATAGTTTGTATTTAATATTTGTATTTAATTAAGAATTAGCTAATTTTTTGTAAGTTTAAAAAATTTTTAAACTTAATTTATTTGAAAAAGAAACGTAAATATAATATATAAATAAAAAAATTTATGTAATATTTTCATCCTATTTTGATCCATAAAATCTTTCTGATTTCATATTGAGAATATTCCTGATTTTTTTCTGATTTTATATCATGATTTACAGATAATACCCTATTATATATATACATATACATCTACTTCCAGGTATATTTTTTCTTCTCTTTTTTTTTTTTTTTTTTTTGTGTAAATATATCGACATTGATCTAAAAAAGTATTGATAATAACAACAATGAATAACCATTTTTATTCAGTATATATGTTATTTATATCTTTTGAGAATGCAGAATTTGTAATTACATTTACAATATTGCAATTAATTATCATTCTCTTGAAATAAGTTATTAATTATCAATATATATAAGTTTTTTTTTTTAATGAATATGATTAATATTGCTAGCGTGATAACTATATGATATATTTTTATCTATATTTCAAATTATAAATAGTTATAATACAAATTAAAATCAAAATTAATTTGTATATAGTCGAACTTATGATATAGATATGCAATAACTTCACAAAGTGTTCTTTAAAATATAGGTAAATTCTTTAAAATTGGATTATTTTGAGAATTTAGATGATGTAAAAAATTTTTAAAAAAGTTGTTATTGATTGGATTTACGAAATGAATAGTAAGGATTTCTTTTTTAATTTTTTTATCTATGCTTTTAATAAAATTTTTTTAATATATTTTATAAATTTCTATCAATTATATATGTATCCTAAAAATTTTATCAAAATCTATTTACATTCCTATGAACTGCAAACAGTAAAAAATGATGGAAATTGTAATTTTTTAATTCTTTCGATCTAAATTTTAAAAATTCGTATAAAAAATAAATTTTAATTTTTTTCGGTTGTTTGTTTCCATTCAAATGATTTCAATGAAACAACATATATGTATATAATTAATATAAATCTTCAAAATGTATTTTTTAAATTTTCATTTTAGACTCAAATAAAAAAATTATAAAAAGCAAACTTTGACTATTTTTTTCAAAATAATTGTAATCAATTTTGTGCTTGATATTTGATTTATCCAAATTGCATAGTATATAAAAATTATAATTCGGACAAAATAAAATGTTTAATATATTTGTATATTTTACATAATACAAAAAAAAAAATTTAATAAAATTTAGTAAATTTTGTACATCTTATTTAATATGTCTTTTGAAGTAAGCATATTAGATTTTTAATTTTTATGATCTATAGAAAAGAAAAATAATATATGTATAAAAAATATAAAAAAGAAAGAAACTAAATATTAGATTTATAAAAAAAAAAGAAGATGATAATAATAATAATTGACAATAAGCTTTGTTAATAATGAAATCGATAAAGTTGATTTAAAATTCTAATATATAAATATTTTATCAAAAATTTTATCAATAATATTCTTTGTTTTGAATTCTTACAATTCTTTTTATTTTCATATTGCATATATTTTATTAATTCCAAAGAATTCTTTAATTGAAATCCAATTTCGG
>NW_006267277.1:0-2984 GCF_000469605.1 Apis dorsata | reverse complement strand
TTTTTTTTTTATCAATTGTAAATTAGCTATTATTGCAAATAAAGCACTCATCGCGATTGATTTTATATAAAAAAAATATTAGTTTATTAGTGTTGCGATACAAAATAAATATTCCACTCGCGGTTTGTTGCTCGGTTTTTTTATCGAGTGGAAGATATTTTTATTTTAGTAGTCCTTCTGGCTACTAAATAATTTTTTCTTTTTCAGCATTCCCTATCACACTTCTGCGTTTGTTGCAGAAAATATTGTCATAATATAAATATATATATATATATATATATATATATAGAGCAAAGACTTTTAATTCTTTTTACTAAATATTTAGAATCAATAATGGTGAATGTTCATTATAAAATTTATCTTTTTATATCATTCCAGACTATAGAATTTTACTTGCTTTCCTTTCTTTTTTCAATTATTTCACTAATTTTCTGATTAAGTTTGTTTCAGGTAGCTGAATTCTTAAGAAGCATCAGTTATATATTTCAAGAAAATGTGATATTTCATTTTTAATGATATTTTATGGAATTTTATTTATTATTAATATTTTGATTTGTTTCAGGTTTTTATTATAACTATTAGAGTAGAACGTGCTCTTATATTTTTATATACTATTTGCATTTTGTTCTTTTTCTTGATCATGTTAATATCTTTCTGTAAAAGGGGCCCCTTAACATGAATAGGTAGCATTTTTAATATTAGAAAGGAAAAAACATATATATATTGATTCTATATACGTAGTCCAATTGGAAAATAAATATATTTACATTAATTAATATATTTATATATTAATTAATATAAATACATATATTTATATAGTATAAATATAAGTATAAATATAAAATATTATAGAAAATTAATAAAGATTTTATAAAATATATGTTTCTACACTAACTTTTTATATATTTTATATTACTTCATAAAATACATAAAAATTTATTGCAGTAATTTATATTTTATAAAATTCTTTTAATTCTATGATATAATCTTTGTAAAATTGAATATTTGTATATTGTAAAATTCTTGTAATCAGAGATTTGTATGGAATGAATGTGAAATCAATGAGGAATGTTTGTATTTTATATAATCCTTGATTTTATTCAAATTTTTCTGTAAGTAGATTCGCTTAACAAATCTTTGTATTGTTATATACAAAATATTATTTCTAATCAATGCCAAGTAGAGATTGAAACGAATATTTAATTAATATAACCAAAAAATAATTATAAATTTAGATGAAACTATTTTAAGTTACTATTTAACGTTCCTCAAGGATTATATTAAATTGCAATTGTAGAGAATTACAATTAAGATATTTTTAAGTTTAATCAACATTATGAAATTTTCTATGTGAATGTTATGTATATAGAATAAAAGTAGATAGCTTGTAGGTGGCTTTGTAGATGGCTTTGTAGATGGCTTTGTAAATAGCTTTGTAGATGGCTTGTAGAATGTAGAAATACTGCTTAAAGTAGAATTTGAAAATGCATGCGTAATAAATGGTATAACAGTACTGTTATATTATAAGTGGTGGTGGTCAATAAAATAGATATAACTCTGTGTGAAATTTTTCGATTTTTCAATTTTTTTTTTTTCATTTTAAATTTCATAATTACGAATAATTTATTTTTTCATAACGATAAATGTATAATATTGATATACGTATAAAATAATCTCGCAAAATATCTCGCAGAGTTATATATAATTAGATTAAGATATAATTGAATTTTTATTTTCAGGTTTAGCTTGCCGCGTCGGTTTTCTTTCCTTGTGTTTCCTTTTGCTGTTTGTTTTGCACAACGATCAAAAATTGAACGTTTTGCACTTACATCAAAAGGAAAATTTATTGATGATTTGAAATAAATTTTTGCATAAAGGAGGGTGGATGGGACCGTGGTTAGGGTGGGTCTCCATTCGCAGCAACCTCCAAGACGGTGAGACCTGGGAAATCATTATTATTTGCTATATAATTCATAATTATATCATTGATACAATTATAAATTTTATAGTACATAATATGAGCTAATTGGCTGCGTTCGCGATTATATTTTTCGTAGTTGAAAGTTTATTTTTTTAAAAGTTATATATGATACATATGCACATATGTATTTTTACTTAACATTTTTTTAACAAATTAATTTAAATTAATTTTATACATATTAATTTTATTGACAATTTTATACAATGTTAAGATTATATTCTTGCTAGATAACTTGCAAAAAAACACTCTGAACTTTTTTAAGATCGATATTTCGGAAAATGTGATGCTAATTCTCATAAAATATTGCATCTATTCTGTTTCGTCGTATTTTGTGATATTATTTATTCTCGGCAATGTCGTATTTTTAATATTTTTCCAACTTTCATTCATTCGAAAAATACTTCGTGTGAAAGTAGGTTATTTTTTTCGTAATTAGATTATCAAACAAGGCTTTTCACAATTCTTAGTAATCAATTAAAATGCAAGAGTTACAAACGATATTCAGCTTATTCATTAAACTTTTCGTGATTCTTCTTAAAAGAAAAAACGAGAGGAGTAAGTAGTGTGAGAAAGATAGATAGAGTGGTAATTAGACAGACTACTAGCGCCATCTAGTGACTTTCGAAAAACGTTTATTCTGAAAATATTCGAAAGATGGCGCTAATCCCGAATTCTTACTCTGCATTACCCTTACCGAAGAGTAATTACTTTAGCGCCCGAGAGATGGCGCGAGGTATCTCTTCTTGTCGAAAAGTTATTACTTTAGCGCTCAAGAGATGGCGCCACGGTCCGCTTATTGTCGAAAAATTATTACTTTAGCGCTCAAGAGATGGCGCCACGGTTAGCTTATTGCCGAAAAGTTAGTACTTTAGCGTTCAAGAGATGGCGCCACGGTTCGTTTATTGTCGTAGAGTTATGATTTTAGCGCTCAATAGATGGCGCCACGGTTCGCTTATTGTCGCAGAGTTATGATTTTAGCGCTCAATAGATGGCGCCACGGTCC
>NW_006267276.1:0-2962 GCF_000469605.1 Apis dorsata | reverse complement strand
TTTGAGTATAACAAAACTATATTTATATTAAATAAATAATTTATTTAATATAAATATAATTATTTAATTATAAATATAATTATTTAATATAAATATAATATAATATAAATAATTTATATTTCTATTAACTACAAAAAATACTTGTAGTATATTAAAAAACAATAATTCTATTAAATTAATAAATAAATATAAATTAATAAATAGAATATATAGAATCAATATCTTGCAAATCATGATATAATTATTAATTTGAATAATATAATGAATATGAATATTTACATTTACACCAAACAAACAAATTTTTCTTTCACTCTAATAAAATTAAAATATGGAGAATTCATTTGTGTTCGGTAATTTTTATCAAATATTTTAAATTAAAAATATTATAGATATTTTAGATTAAAATCCTTATTATTGTTCGAATCGAATAAGTATTCGAACTTAAGTATACGAATATTCATACTTATATTCTCAAATTGAAATTCTAAGTACAATAAATATTCAGAATATTCACATAACAAATCGTATAGAAAAACTGTATTTTAGATGAACATCTGCAACTTATCAAGCATTCTAGATGTTTTATCTCTGTTTTATCTTTACGAATATCTATTCGCGTTGTGAAAATGATCGATGATGACTGTTTGTATTAAATAAATATAAACGTATAAATATGTACAATCAATTAGAATAGGAAAAGAACGAATATTTGCTGTATTGTAAATGCATCTTGACAATGCATACGAATGAAAACAAAGACATAATATAATAGAGTTTAGTAATGGATTCATATATATTCCTATATACAATACGCATTCAATTATTCTTTCGTGAATAGTGATTCACATATGTTAGATATATCTAATCATAAAATATTCATTTGATGACAGTATTTAATTTATATAGTATAATATAGTATAATAGTTTACTACGAATAAGCAATTATATGAGAATATATGAATGATAATATGAATTTATTTTCTTTAAATCATTTATTTCATCTTCTTTTTTTTTTAAATTCAAAGGAATTTATCAAAGAATGATAAAGCGATTGAGGAAATTAAAATTGTGATTCTAAATTTTGAGATGAGAATTTTCGTTTAAATGTTTTAATGTATAATAATATATAATAATAAACATATTAATATCTATCATACATAAATAGTAATTCATGAATCGCTAAATTGTAAAAGAGAACTACATCCGAAAAATAAATTATATAAAAATATAGAAATTAATCCACTTATCTGAATCTCATTATTTGAATAAAAAGTCATAAGTAATAAAAGAAATCTAAATCTATCAATGAACTTCTACTATCTATGTGAATGATCTAGTTATACAAACTATTTATTTTTTAAGAGATTCAAATTCTCTATTTTATTATTATGTTTTTGTTTGTATTATTATTTCTATTATATTATTGAAATTTAAGCATTTTAATTTTAATTAATTATAAGTATTTATAGAAGTATCTATCTTTTTTTATTCATTACTATAACATTAATTATTAATATTATTATATTTATTTATTATATTAAATTATATTAAAATTATATTATATTATTATTATATTGAAATTAATTGTTATAATATTTAAATATATAATGTATTTTTCAAGACATGTCTAAATTAAATTAAATGTCTTATTATACAGTTTAAATTTTGTTTTCAATAATTTACATTATAATAATTATTTAATTAAAGAATAAATAATACTCTTATGGTTGTTTGATTAAAACGAAATGAAGCAAGTGTGAAAGTTAAGATGAATATTCGTGAAGCCGTAAATTATAAATATCGAATGATAAAACCAATCTCGTGTATTGGATTTTAATTAATATGAACAAAAATTGTTAGCCACAAATATGAAACTGTTTTTTTTGTTCGTAACTGTTTCTTTCATCGGAATAAATTATTGCCGATTTAATATAGAATATTCTTCAGTATCTATAATAGGATAGAAAATATTCATATACTGATTAATTACGATTGTACATACTACATTCCTGTCAAAAATTTTGGAAACATTTAAAATTTTTTAAAAAATAATTAAAAATTATTATTATTATTAAAAAAAAAATTATAAATAAATAGGATATTGAATGAAAAATATATTAGAAAATATATTAAAAAACAAAAATTACATTTATTTTATAAATTACTATTATAATCGATTCGTTTTTTTAATTTAACAACTGTTTTGCAGGTTTTCAGTATTCTATTTAATAGTTTTTTTAAATAATTTTCTGGAATCTCCTGTAGATTCCTGTTGCAAATATTATCAAAATTGTGGGTTGCAAGTTTTTAGCTTTTATCTTAAGAAAATTTCACAAATGTTCAATAAAAGAAGGATCTATGATCTGGGAAATTTTCACAAAAATAATACTCAATTAAACATCATATTTGGATACAATAAAGTTGAATTATTTATTTAAATTCTCTTGTTTTCAAACTTTTTATAGTTAACTTTTTTAACAGTTCTTTTTTAACTATTAACTATTACTTAATTAATTCTTCTAATTTTTCGAAACAAGTCATTAAGCCAATTTTAAAAAAGTTAGTGTGAATATATTTAACCAATATTTTTTGGAATCAATATAGATATATTGATACAATATATATTTTATATATTGTTACAATTTATTGTTAGAAAATATGAATAATATAATGAATAATATAATAATATGAATAATATATGATATAATATAATGAGATATGAATATATGAATGATATAAACAAAAGAATAATTTTGAAATAATTTACAGATAATGTAATTTTAGACAAAAGCAAATTTGAGATTTTCCATTATTATAATGATCAAAAATTCAATGCAATATTTATAAAAAAATTTTTTATAAATTTCAATCTCTTTCTTAATTTTTTTATTTATGTTATTTATATTATTTTACTATATTATCTATATATATATATATATATATATATATATATATATATATA
>NW_006267275.1:0-2956 GCF_000469605.1 Apis dorsata | reverse complement strand
TAATATGCTTTTCATTTGACAATAAGATTAAGATTTTGAGTGGCAATTAAACAATTAATCATTAACTAAAGGAGTGATTTAAAAATAAATATGTTAATAAAATTCTTTTATCTTAGATCAAACAATATACAATTTGTTGATTCGTTCAAAAATGAAAGAAACGAATTAATGATTATGTGGCCCAATATTGTTCGTGAATTGACGGAAAATAATGAAGAATTACCGGATGTTAACAAATGGATAACAGAGGTATCTAATTTTTTTCAAAATTTATATTCTATCGAATAATTATAATTTCGTGTAAAGTGTGTCAGTATAAGAATCAAATTTTATTGAAAACTTAAATCTTGTCGAACATAAGCACTAATTTATATATTAATATATTATATATTAATATAGTTAGATTATCATTTCTTTGAACATTATCACAAAAAATGATATATTACATCTATTATTTGTATTATACATCTAAAATTTGTATTTATATTTGCAATAATAAGCTATGTTAATATGATGATATTTCATAAATGATTTTTCTTTTTACAATGGTTTTGATTTTTAATATTTCATTCATTCTAATTTCATTCTTTTTTTAACATTATATCTTGGTATCAAAAATAATCAATATATAAAAAAAAAACCGCATTAATTAACATTATATAGAGTAAAAGAAATCCATTTTTTATTTTTAAAAAAATTAAAGATCGTTACTTAGATATTAAACAAATTAAAACAAATTAAATTTGTATATATAATATGAATAATCGAAAATTTAAAAAAGAATTTTACATTTCTAAAATAAATGCCAATGAATATGTGAAGATACTAATATATTAATCTATTATTAATGTTCGATCGATGTTGATAATCGATTTCTAATAATCTAAAACAATATGGATTTTGTATCTATGAAATATTTCATGAATTCATGTTTATATTCATTCTTAATGAATACAGCTTTATCTATAAAAATTATGGTTAAAAGCAAAAATCAAGACAGATTTATAAAACAGCCAAAATAATTTCAATAACAATCTCAACAATCTCAATTTAAATTTTTAATTTTATAGCAGCAATTTGATGGGAGTTTGATATAAATGAAGTGCTTTACATTACATATATTATATATTATATATGAGTTTATTATTACCCATATTATATTTTTTTCACATTTATATTCTTTTCTCTTTATTCGCATTCATAAACGACATTCATTGTATTTCAATAATGAAAGAATATTTTTTAACTTTTAGATATTGGAATATAATGTTCCAAAAGGAGGAAAACGAAGATCAGTATCACTTGTAATCGCATATAAATTGCTGGCGTCTCAAGACCAATTAACGAAAGAAAATATTCGTTTAGCTTGTATTCTAGCTTGGTGTATAGAAATAGTAATTTTTTATTTCTTATTTCCTTTTTTTAGTTAATATTATTATTATTAGAATATATTATTTTTCAATTCACTAATATTATTAATATTCACTAATATAATTTATACATTCGCAAGTAATAAAAAAGTAATAAAAAAATTGATCTTATATAAATGATTAATATTTTAAATTTATATTATTTCTTTCTAGCTTTAAAAAGTTTATATATATGATTATTATAGATGCATGCATTTTACATAGTGATGGATGATATTATAGATCATGCAGACATACGAAGAAATCAACCAACCTGGCATGTAAAAGTTGGATTAGGTGCAATTAATGATGCTTTAATTTTGGAAACATGTATATACAAGCTTCTTGAGAAACATTTTAAATCAAAAAATTGTTATGTAGAAATCATGAATATATTCTTGAAAGTGAGTAACATATTTTTTTATTTATATTATTTACATAGTGTTCAAAGAAATAATTGTATTTATAAATTAATTTTGTATATTAAAACCAAAACTATTACTTTATGTTGTACAGTCTCAATTTTTAAAATAATAATAATAATAATAATAAAATCTTTTTTTATGAAAATTGGAAATTTAAAAAAATAATTCCGAAATAGAAAAAAGCGTTTATATCACCAAAATAAAACTACATTGTTTCTTTAATAATGAAAAAAATAACATAGTTTTGTTGATATTAACCATTCATAAGTAGTTAATATTTTACAATGGATTAATATTGCTCACTTAATTCATTTTATAACTTCTAATTTTTTTCACATTTTGAGATGAATCAAGAATATTGGTTTCATTGATGTGAAGAACAATGAAATGGAGAAGATAATGAAATTTTGGATTTAAAATCGATAGTAGAAATATTTTAATAAAATGAAGAAACATCTCACATATTGAAAAAATTTATTTATTTTATATTCTTGTATGAAGATATTACGGAAAAACAAGCATACAGTTTTGAAGTTATAAATTTTATTTTCCTATTTTGATTTTCGTAAATATTTCTCTTTTTGTTTTTGAAATATAAATAAATGTACATTAGATATATGATACTTTTCATAAATATACTTTCGTATATTTTCGTATATTTATATTTTTTTTTTTATATATTTTTATAAAATTTAATAAAATTGTGTGTAAATTATATTATATTAATAATATTATATTATTAATATAATATATTATATTACTATGCATAACATATTATTTATTAAATGAATTGTGAATTATTTGAATTATTCCATTGATTAATTTATTCTTTTTTTTTTCTTTAATACATATTTTATCAATTTTAGTAAATACTTTTTTATTAAAAATATTAATAATAATAAAAACGTATATAATATTGTATAATATTATATATATGTATAATATTGTTTCAATACAATTTTCTATATAACGAATATTTATAATACAATATATTTTAAGAATGTGTTCAATAATTTTGAATTTTGCTATATATATATTTTTTTATATAAATTTAAATTTTATAATAATTATAATAATTACTAAAATGATTTATATATGATTTATCAAATATTTATGTAATTT
>NW_006267274.1:0-2946 GCF_000469605.1 Apis dorsata | reverse complement strand
AAAAAAAAAAAAAAAAAAAAAGAACCGATGAATCGACGTAATTGGAGAACCGCGTAATTGGAATTTATCGGATCTGCGTGGACTCTCGGGAAGTTTTTCCACGCGAAAGTTTTGACGGGAATTGAAAATGGAATCAACACGCGCGAATTTGCGAAAGGGATTCGTAGTTGTTCGTATTAGAGAGGACGCCTTGGCGTAAGACGCGTGGACCCCTGTCCGGGGTTCACCGGCCACGGACTTCAATCATTTCTACAATTTATATTTCTCTTCATCGATCGTATATATTTTTTAAACGAGTTAAGAATGAATCGTGAAATCGAGAGAACCTTTCTTTTTCCCCCCTCCACGAATTTTAATCCTTCCTTGATTTCCGCATCGATATTACTCGTACATCATTCCCAAACACATTATCGGATAAGGATGCTAACGATATAAATAGCACCTGGCCGCATCCCACAATTTATACAAAATTCCTCGTGCTCCAAATCGAAAATCTATAATATTCAAAAACCATCATTTACCAACAGGGGTGTGGAGGAAGAAGGATCGAAACGAAAAGTGAAGGAAGTAGAATTTCGTAAACGAGGGGGACGCGCGAGGCATTCGGAGAATGTTCGGGGGATGGGTCGGATCCGCGTTATCGCGGTGCGCGCACGAATCGAACGCATTCATAATGGAGTCGATCATCGCGTACTGTGTAAATTTCGTCGTCATTAGCCGCGTGTATATATTCAGGGCGAGAGGCAGCTTCGACGTCGTAATTCATCAGCGTGTACCGAGGCCACATTGTCGACCATAATTCATTCGTATCTTGGCCCACCGTGCAAACTATATACGCGACCCCATACTTCGAAGATGTATTTTTGCGTTAATCGCAAATTCACCGCTCGCTCGCGGAGAGGAGAGAGAAAAAAAACATTGAAAAATTTTGAAAGATCAACAAACGAGACGGATCGAATCGATCGTTTTAAAAAAGGAATAATTCTCGTTAACTCGGTCGAGAATTTTGGCCAATCGTTTAACCGTTTCAGAGATTCTTACCTCCACTTTATTATTATTACACGTATTCGGATTATTCTCGGCTTTATCCTTCGTAATTTAGGCAAACGCGCGGAAATCGCACAGCTATGAATTTAAACAGAGAGCAGTTTCTCTGTCGCAACCGCGCAGGCAGGCTATAGTCTCGGTCTTTGCCCGAATATTCACTAATTTCTACGAACCCATTTTCGAATGCTTTGCACCCCTTAATGACTGATTAACGACTTACTCGGCTACAATTTTCCACACAGACGGAATTTCATTATAAATTACACGAGTGGAACAACTCGCACTCCAACTCGTTACGATCACGTAACGAATCGATCATCGAAACTCTTCTCTGTAAACTCTTCTCGATCGCGCTTCTTTTCTGGAAGAATTAAAAGAAACGAAGAATTAGAAAAGGAGAATATATTGGCCATCCTTCAAGATCTCGTTGTCGTCCCAATAAATTCGGGAAAATATCTTCGTTCCTATTCCAAAGGGGATCGCATCGGCTCATACGTGATGCATTCCGTATTCAACGTAAGCTCCGGAGCTACTGAAATTTCATTCGATATTTATCAACACGTTAGGAGGAAAGGGGAGGAGGAGCTTTCTCTCGCTGTATCGGCACGGGACGAGTTATCAAAGATAAATTAATTTGTAACCCCCGGAGCTTGATTAGAAGGGTGGAAGTGAATCGCGGTACAGACAGCTCGGTAAGCCCTGTCGCTACGTGCCTGCATCGCGATATAATCATTCTGCGCCGCGTTTCCGTTCTCCACCACCCCTTCGATCCTGTGTGCATGCGTGCGTGCGCGTGCGTGTATGTGTGCAAGCGCAGCTCGCCCGTTTCATCAACCGTGGAAAGAGACCACTAGACGTTTCGACGTGGATCATCCATCAATTGCGTCTGCGTATCGAACCTGCGTCAGTTCACTGCCTCCTCTATACTGCCCCTCCCCCCTTCTATCCTCCATCTTCTTTATTCCATCCTGTTTCACGCGTGTATTCGTTAACTGGCAAAACGGCGAGGCGTGATCCGTATGACGAAGGGTGGGGAGAAAAAAAATGAAAAAAATGAAAAACCGCGTATTAGATTCAAGTTTGCATCCATTACGCTCCCCTTCTATCTATCTATGAATCTCTCTCTCTCTTTCTCTCTTTCGTTACGTGGATAGGTGGACATCAGAGTGAAACGGAATAGGATGGAAGCAAAGCGGTTCGTTTCGTTTAATTTTTCCTTTCGATAAAGGAAATCGTAGTACCTCGCATCTAACGTTCATTTTCATCGAGTATTCTCTCGCATAAACGAGTCGTTGAGTCGCCGAGATAACAAGAGAGAAGGTTTTCGTTTTCAAGAGAGAGGAATGGCTTAAAGATCGTTTTCGATGTTCAACGAGTGTGTATAAATAAGAGGAGGACGATTGTTCGTCTATAGAGAGCGGATTCAGTGTCGCGTAGCAGTCAATAGCCTTTAGGACGCCGATGGCACGTGACAGCGTCAACCCTCCGCTATGCTATATTGCCAGGCATTATGCTGCTATATTATCGAGCCTTCGACGAGCTACACGCGTCGCCAGTTTCGGCCCTGGTTCTCGATCAACGTAGCCGATCGACGGGTGTGATTTCGATCCAAAGCCGGAAACGCGTCACCGCGTATCCGCCACCACGGATATCTCGAAAACGATCCTTCGAATATCTCGATCGTGTTGATTCCATCCTTTGACTCGAAGGAAACCGGCGCGGATCGCGTCGATCTTGGGACCCGATTTCACACGGCGACGAGTGAAAATAATGAAAATAAGGCGAATCGATAAAAGATCGATTAACGGAGAGATGGAAATTTGCGAGTGGCGAGATTACGGGATTATAGAAAATTGAATATTTTTTTTTTTTTTTTTTTTGAAATTTTGCTCGACCATT
>NW_006267273.1:0-2934 GCF_000469605.1 Apis dorsata | reverse complement strand
CCCGCGGTCACTGTGCTCGTGCAAAAATCTACGTATACAACCAATCACCCGTGTCGATTCGGATCTTTCATCCTACGACATGTTTGAGTGATCGGAGGAACATAAATGCATGCGACTCACCAAACGATGCGAAGAATCTGCAATGCTATCCAGAGCACGTCATCGAGAAATAGTCATCAAGTACAGGAAACTGTAACAAAAAGCAAAACCATAATTTAAACACATTGATCATTTGAAAAAATTGAAGTAAATGAAAAATATATAAAAATAATTACCTCTTCGCGTGATGGATGACCGCTTTATTCTCTTGAAAAGCACTGACTCTACCGAAAACGAATATTTATAGACACATACAAAAAAAAAAAAGAAAAAAAATTACTAACCCGTCCGTTTTTAATTTTCAATCGGCGAACAAACACTGACTTTAATTTCGCGATTATAATAAGTAAATTTAATTAAAGCTTTCATGCTCTAAAAATATCAAAAAACTGTTACGCAGCAACACTGAATCTATCGATCGCATTGCGCGCGATCACAAAAAAAATTTCTGAAAGTAAATCTGTATTAAAAGATTTATATAAATTTATAAAAAAAGAAGCTACTAAAGAAAATATTTTTTCCATAGTTTTTTTTCTTATTTCTATCGAATATATTTATTTCAAAAAATATTACTACTTATTAAAACTATGGATTGATTATTATCAATTTTTCACGAATAAAAAATTTTATTTAAGAAGCTAGAATAAATATTTTTAAATTATATATTATTTTAAATATATATTATTTTAAATTATTTAAAAAAATATTAATATTTATAGTAAATGTTCATTATAAAAACAATCCAATAAAAACAAAATAAATATATATAGTACAGAAATAAAATAAAATAAAATAAAATAAAATAAACTTCTCTTTGACAAACTACAATGGCGTCCATATTGGAACTTTTCCCGCTCGTGAAGTTGGACGAGTCCATGTATCCTTTTGGACGAGTCCATTTATCTTTTTGGACGATCCCATATAGAAATAATCTGTAAAATTAAAATAAAAATTTACGAATAAATATATAAAATATATATATAATTAATCGATCATATTAAAATAAAATAATAATTAAACACAAATTCTTTTTTAGACCATGTTAACATAAGCTAACTCGAAGTTATTTATTAATTTAATATTAATATTCCAAATCGTCATGTTATGCGTATGCTATAAATCGTTTTTTCTTCGAGCTATACCGAGAATCGAACGATAATTTGCCCAAATTAAAATCGTAAAACAGAGACACAAACGAATTATATAAAGATGAAGCAATGAGCGAAATCAAATCTCAATTCAAACGAAGTATGAAATATCGGTAATCTCAACAGTCGAAATACACGATTGACGAAAAATGCGCAAAATATTAGATTATTTTGTTATATAATAGTAAATGGATTATTAAATAAACGAAATTGATAATAATTTATAAAATTTATAATAAAATATGAACAAAATTACTTACTGCGTAGTTGAATCACCGGTTACGATCGACACACGTCTTGTCACAATGACTTTCCACAGGAGACTGACACCGCGCGCCAAAATTCGTTCTGTCGCCCTCTGATTGGTTGGCGTCGTAAATAAATTCGATAATCGAAATCGTATTATCGAAAATTAAAGCATGGAATAATATATTTTAATTACACTAATTAACAAAATATTAAAAACAAATTATTAATATATTTCTATAAAATTAAATTTTAATTTATTAATTATTTATTTAATTTCTATATTTATTATATTTTTTTATTAATTCATTTATTTATTGATTCATTCATCGATTATCGATTTATCGATTAATTTATTATTATATTTTTTTGTACACTTTCTTATTCTATACATCAATTTATTTATTTATTTATTTAAATCTTTATCGTTTATTTATTGATTTATATTTTTATCCATATAATTCATATTTATTCATTTGTTTAATGATTTATTTATAGATTATCTTTATCTTATTCATTTATTAATCAATAAATGCATCATTTTATATATTTTTTTATTTCCTCCTTTATTTATTTATTTATACATTTATTCATTATATATTATTATATTATATTATATTATATTATATTATATTATTTATTCATTTATTTATCTACTAATTTACCTATAGATATTGTAGCAAACTTCATTCTTTTGCTCATTTATGTAACAATCTATTTATTTATTTATTCATTCATTTTTTCATTGATTTACTTGCAAACAGTATTGCAAACTTCATTTTTTTGGTTATTTATATATGAATCTATTTATTTATTCATTTACATGTTTATATATTTCATTTTTTAAATAGTTTATTTTAAATGTTTTACTAAACATTGTTGCAAACTTTATTTTTTTGTTCACTTGTGTATGAATCTATTTATTTATTTACTTATTTTTTCATTTTTTTATTAATTCACTTATAAACATTCTTTTAACCTCTTTTATTCTGCTTATTTATGTATACATGCATTTCTTTATTTATTTATAATTATTTATTTATATGTCTAATAATTTATTTGTTGAGTTTGTTTGTAAATTTCTTTATTTTAAAAACAAAATTAAAATAAAATAGATATAATTAAAATAAAATAATTAAAATTAAAACGAAATAGACAAAATTAAACCAAAATTATTCTTTTCACTTATTTTTTATTTCCATTATCTCACTTATGCATGCATTAATTTATTTATTTTTATATTTTTCTTTATTTATTTAATTTATTTAATTTCTTCATTTATTTAATTTATTATTTGATTTATTTAATTTTATTATAGTTATTCATTCTTTTTTTTATGTAATAATTTACTTGTA
Source organism: Apis dorsata (assembly GCF_000469605.1). Lineage (NCBI taxonomy): Eukaryota > Metazoa > Arthropoda > Insecta > Hymenoptera > Apidae > Apis > Apis dorsata. The sequence goes on along the minus strand of NW_006267273.1, from coordinate 86 downwards.
AATATTACAAACACCTTTCTTTCTTTGCTTATTTATATGTTAATTAGTCTAATTTTTTTTTATTTTCTTATTAATTTTTTTAATGA
>NW_006267272.1:0-2913 GCF_000469605.1 Apis dorsata | reverse complement strand
TTGCAGCTGTGTAAAAAAAAAAAAAAAAAACTATATTGGAGGGAAATCATAAAAATCGGTAATAATATTGTTTCGTTAATGCACCTGATTTCTGCATACTTTAACGAGTACATAATATCTGCATATATTTGGGTTATCGATCCAGTAAACTGAAACTCGAGAGGCAAAATCTTTGTTTTGAAACAGAAGTTCAATACGCTCGATTAAAATAATTATGTGTAAGTTTTATTTCTTCATGGGCTGATGTTATTCGACGAATATAATTTTATCAGTTGCCTTCCTCTGTTTTAAAATTTATCAAAACTGTTGCGCGAAAAGCACCGAAATCTGTTATTCGCTTTGGTATGCATAAAGTATACATTTGATGTTTGTCAAAGTTGATAACACAAGCAAATCGCGGTGAATGTCTTTGACGATCGTTTTGATTAGGCAATGTGTCAAAGACAGTCGCGTACCCGGTGCACATTCCCTTGTGGAAATTCTCGATCGTGGGCACATATACATATTACGTGTTTTCGTGTTTCAAAATATTCATATGTAAGTATTACATTCTCAAAAGCCTTTCCAGGCTGACAGATCCGGTGATAAGGCGTATTATTAAGGAGAACTCTGCTCGATGCACTGAACAAGAAACGGCCAATTACGCGAGAAAACGTTTCTTCGTTCGTTTTATATATGCTATCAAAGAAGTGTCGGTGAACAGCCGTCTTTGTTAGCACTTTACAGAGCAACAAGAACAATTAATGGATCAATCGAAATAACATAAATCTCAATACGCCAAAGATAATTTAAAAAAAAAAAAAAGAGAGAGAAATGAAATGAAAAGAAAAATAGAGTCTTTTTATATCGAGTCGATTCGATCCTTGACAATTTAATTTCTTCTTCAAAAATGCATCGCGAAATATAAATGTATAAACAAAAGAAAGAAAGTGTGCGTGGCGCAATTTTTCGCTGACAATGAGGAAACCTTGCGGCCACTAACGCACACATAACGACGACATTCATTAAAGGAAGGGCACGCACTCTCGGGATCTTTCGACTTGTCTGGAACCTCCTGAGATAACGTGACATTACGGTCAGCCGTGCGAGCAGTATGCGCGCGAACGTCGAAGAACGCGCACCTTCTTTCCTCTTTTCTATCGTTCTTTGTTTCATCGTTCATCGAATCCGTTCTTCCGTTAAAAAAAAGAAGAAATCTTTCATCGTAAAATATTATTCTCGCAGTATAATATAATTTCTAAAAAATGCAGTGACGTGTCCAATCGTGATATACATATATCGATCAAATAATATAGTGTCGAATTTCGCAGTATCTGTTAAAATAAGTAAGTTCTATAATATAAGTTCCTCTCTTTTCCTTTCTTCTCTATCTATACCGCGTAATTCCTTCGAGACCAACGTAACAACGTAATCGTTCCCACTAAGAAGAATGTGGGAACTCGCGTCCAAAGGAAAGTGTATACGGCGCAAAAAAACATCATTTGACAGTACTTCAACATCCACCAGCGCGAAACAGGAAAAGTGAAAGGATTTCATAGACTTCCCGTGTAGTCGATCCGGCACGTGATTCTGCCATTCGTACGTGCAACCGTAAAATTACTGTTCAACTGTTTTCTTGACCGACTTTGAATCCCCTCTGGTAGACCGTTGCAAGCTTTTACAATTCGGCGAACGAATCCACATTCAGATCGAGAGTGAAACGAAACGCGTTGGATCGAATCGAATCGATCTTTCATCTAATTTAATCGATTAAACGTAAATGGTGAAACGAATATATATATACGAACCAATGGTGATCGATTGAATTGCAAGTGGTATGCACGCACGGAAAAGTGCAACGATCCTACGTGACCATCGACCTCCTGTATTGAAGTTCGCATGACACGGCACGTTTCGAATTATCATTTTGCTCTTCCTCGACACGGCGACGTCCGTTGTCGCCGAGTTCGCCAGACGCGAAGCTTGAATTAAAAATAGTTGGGAGCCTAGTGCAAAAACATCTTCGATATTTCCATAAAACAGCGGTGACTTGTCTGGAAAGACAGATTTTATTGGGCGGACAGATAGAAAGCGTTTGTTGGAAAGAAGAATTTCCTGGATTACTAGTAAATTTAATTATACTCGATAGTATTCGTCATTCGAATATTATCCGGATAATTCATAAGTGTCTTCACCTGTCGTATTGTTATAGTTTTCGTTAGCGTTAGAAATTACCAAGTAGCATTCATAATAATGATTCAACTATGCCAACAAGTTAGTCAGAGATCAGTGTTCGATCAACCGTGGACGATAAAGATATACACGTTGTTGTCCACCTCTGTGTGGGAAATACAGTAAAAATTTCTAAAAATCTGTAATTTACTACGCTATTTAGAGTCGTTAACTAGGGGACTATCTAATCCATTTATCGATAGACTATTCGAATTTTTCCATGTCGTGGCATTTACGATCGTTCTCGAGTAATTACGACGCATTCCAACGAATTAACTTCGAAATATTTGCGGGAGATCTGGCTGCCTCCCACGAAGACCAGCGACACGTGTCTTCGTATTCTTCACGGAGTTGTAAGTGAATACGCGTAATATACGTTTCTTCGTTCCTCTTTCTTTCTTTCTTTCCTTTTTAATACGTGACTATTAAATCGAACTCGTGTAAACAAAGTAATATCATTGGAAATTCGATCGAGCAACTAGCTAGCAACGAGTGCCAGCATCGATGAATAGGGAACAATTGGACAATGACGTAAGACGTACAGGAATAACATTTAAAATTCGAGGAGTGGCCATCGTGTTAATACCAATTCGTCTGATTGACATTGTTGCATATTGTATTTCATCGATCTACACCGATCTGTGCTACGAAACTGCCTTAAGCCGGTATATTCCCATTTCCCTCTCTCTCTCTCTCTCTCTC
>NW_006267271.1:0-2897 GCF_000469605.1 Apis dorsata | reverse complement strand
TCCAAAAAAAAAAAAAAAAAAAAGAAATGTAACCGACGCTCGGAATATACGAATATGTATGAAAATGATTATTTACGAAACTAAGCTGGATTACGTGCGTTTGAAATTCTCCAAGGAAAGAGATTAGTATTTCAGCCAATTATTCAAACCATTCAAAACGTTAATGACTTGAAAGAGCAATGGGTAACAGATGCTCTCGAATCGAAAGCCATACTTAAATCAACTCGTGTTTCATCTAACCATTAAAGAAGCTCCGCCCTTTAGACGAAAATCGAATTGGAAGATGATCAACGCGTTCGCATATTCGACAATCTTTCAAGGGATCGATTCCAGAGAACGAAAAATGATCCAATTTCTTTGCAGTATTATATCGAAATAGTATATATGATATTTGCACTGGAATAATAACGTTCAACGTTTTATTATCCGATTATGGGTAAATTTGACTCAAAGGTATTGGTGGAAAGAAGGAAGGAACGCGGATCTGATTGGTTAATTTGGAAGGAAGGAAACGCCTATTTTCACATGTATTGTTTCTACCATGGTATTTGTCACTTATACTGATCCAAACGACGATCACTATCTCAACCTCCATGCATTAGCGTAGCCATAGAATCCAGAGAATTCTAACCTATCGATATAAAAATTTTTTTATTTTTCATAATATGAGTAGACTTTGTAATGATAATTTATAAATGTAATTTTGTATTTGAATAATTAAGATAATAATTACGTATTCGTACGTATACGAATAAACTAAGATATATTATAGATATATTAATATTATATCGAAATAATTAATAATTTCGAAAATATATCAATTTCTTCCAAAAAATGATTATCCTAATATAACTTTATAAATGAAAATAATTTTTACGATTTTAAATATTCAAATTATAACTGTTCTACTACTATGTAAAGTATCAGGTATCAAGAATTGTCAACAAAACATCGAAGTGGGGATAGGCGGTCTTAGCGAAGTACCTCTCTTGCCCTTGTGCCGTGTCCTCTGAGACTTCTTTCTAGTAGTAAACAGAAGATAAATTTGAGTTGTGATCTGGATTTCGAACAAGTTGAAGTTAATCGTTAATTACTGTCCATTTTTCTAAACTTAGTTTCTATGAATTTTAAACATTATACAAAAAAACGTCTATTTCTTCGAATATTTTTCTATCAAAAAGAAACGAGTTATTAGGGAATAAAAATGATGATATTTCATTAACTCGCCGCATAGAACAAAGCGAAACTCTTTATAAGAATTTCGCGCATTCAGATGAAAGGAGAATGGGGCTCTTGGCGAAAGCGAAGTTCGAGATTGGGAATACGAGAGTTCGCGGCAACAACAAGTTCAAAGTATAACAACTCGGATCAGATACGGGCTAGTTATATGACATTCGCTCGGAAATAAAGTCAAACGACTGTCAACAATTGCCAAATTATTCAAAACTTTGCTCGTTCATTCGAAGAGAGTGATCTAATTAATTCAATAATTACTGTGAAATTTATTTAAAAAAAAAATAGAGAATTTGAAGAAACTAAATGTATTAAAAATTATAAAGAATTTTTATAAATTAAATAAATAAAAATTTTTATAATGTTAACGATAAGATTATAATAGCTAATGGAAATAATAATGTTTGATTGATAATTTGATTTTGAAATAATTTTAAATTCATTATATATGTAATTTAATTATATATATAATAATAATTTAAAGATAAATAAGATTCGTGATTAATTAAAATGTTCTTAGTAAAATAATAATTGGAAGGAATATAAATAATCAAATTAATAATAAATAATTATCAAACAAAGAATGAAATATTTCAAATAAATTTAAGTATATTTAAAATTTCATTTTTTTGATTTTTTTTTAAATTGAATATTAAATTCATTCGAGAAATGAATCGTAAAATTAATCCTTAAAAGGGATCGATTCATTACGATTTAGCGGTGAAAAAATATTCTAATTTTCTTAAAACTTCACGTACTTATATTACGTAATTACGTAATTAACCGCATTTGATAATATTCGTATTTTATACGATAAAAGTGGAAGAGAACGAATGTCCGTTTCGCAATGCCTCGTTACATATCGTTACTCGTTCAAAAGCAGTTTCACAGATGGGCACGTCATTACGAAACATTCGGCAACATTGTATTCACAGGTTTCGCTCGCGCGTATCACGCATAGACCGCGAAACGGGTGTATCGGTTGCACCCAAGAAATGGACGATATTGCATTCCTTCACAAGGATATTACATTCCCTCTCCTTTCCTTTCTAAATTTCCTGAAAATTTTTCCACCATCAACTTTCCTTGGATCCTATCTAATCAATAAAACGGATAAATCACAAATTACTTATTCGTTACGAGAATTTCGAAAGAAATAAGAAATAGCAAATGGGACTGCTGCTCCTTCATCGATACCAAGCGCGAATTTACTTTGTCAATCTCGTTCGAAGATTTTCCGCTTCGTGCAAAGCCATTGCCGCTACTTTGGAGGAGGGGGAGGGTAATGCCGTAGCTTTCCCCAATTGTTATTGCAATCGTCCAAGTTTTCAGAATCGCAATGGCCTTGGCGCAACCTCTTTCGAGACAGCGGGCGCGCTACTTTCTAACCCACTAATGGTACTTTTCGAGAAACTGCGATCAATGGAACGGTCATACTGCGAACCTATGGAACTGTTTTCTTCCGAAACTATATTCCTCGCTCAAGAAAATAATTTCCTATAATTCTAATTCTATCCAGTTATTCTTCCAGTTTCCGAAAGTTTGGCAAATCTATAACGGGATAACTCGTATCGATTCGATAAAAATCGAGTTGTGAAAAAATATGGGGCGAATTTTTTAATACAGCCCGAAAATCTCTCTCTCTCTCTCTCTCTCTCTCTCTC
>NW_006267270.1:0-2869 GCF_000469605.1 Apis dorsata | reverse complement strand
ATATAAAAGAATTATATAATATATAAAAGATAAATGGAATAATTTTTTAATTTTGAAGAATCTTTTTGAGAGAAATTAAATCTTAAAATTTCAATATATTTTCATGTTTTATATAATTCATTTCATATTTTTAATAGTGAGATAATAAAAAATTATTTTTTTAATTTTTTAATTTTAATTTATTCTATTTTAATTTTATTCTATTTTATATCATTACAAATTTGTGTTTAAACAAAAAATGCACTAAAACTTTAAATAATATTTTGCTAAGAAAATTATTTTATTTATAACACATTATACTCACAAAATTTTATTAAAAATAAAAAATTATTCATTAATATTTATATTCAAAAATAAGCTACTAAGATTTTATAAGCTACTCTATATATGTAATATAAATTATTAATTTATTTTAATTTATTGATTATGAAATTAGTTGAATTTAATTTATAAAAATATCAATCTAATATAAATTTGTACGTGTTAATTTCAAAAATATAATAATTGAAAAATGAATGATTTATCAAAATGAAAAATAGTTATAAATTTTTTATAATATAAATACAAAAATTTTTCTTATTATTATTTCTTATTATTATTATTATTCAATAATTTACAATTTGCTTACTTAATTCTATTATCATAAATGATATTTTAAATAAAATATGATATTGATATAAAATATAATATGATATGATATCGATATTGATATAAAATATAATATTTTTTTTATTATAAATTATTATTTATTTACAAATTATATATGAAACAATATAATACAATAAAATTAAATAAATAAATACATAATTCTTATTTTTATTTAATAATAATGTAAAAATAAAAACACAATATGCACCATTTTTTTAATTTAATAATGTTAAAATTATAATATAATAAAATTATAATTATTATTTATTGTTAATATATCATATAACAAAATTAAAATATTTTAATTTTAAATATTATTTTCAATAATAAAAAAATCAATAATAAAAAAAATTATTTTTAATCTTAAAATGAAATATTATGAAATAAATTAACACTCTATCGATATGTGATATATTCGTAGTTTTTTATGATTTTTAAATATGTTAGAGGGGAAAAGATTTTGTATTTTTTTACTGTATATTATATATATAAATAAAAAGTACAAAATCTTTTTTATATATAATTATTAGAAAAGTATAAAAATATATAACTGTTAATTAACCATTTCTGTACTATTATATTATTTTTAATTTATATAATGATATAACGAAAACCAAATATAATAATTATAATCTAATTATTTTATAGAGCAAAAAAAAAAATTAATTTTAAAAGATTATTTATTTGAAAAAAAAACTTGTTATCATCAGCATTACAAAAATACCTTCACACAAAAATTTTGAATAAGCATTATTATTATTGATATGATAAAATCGATTATTGTTCGTATTATATCAATAATAATAAAAATTATTGTTTCAAAGTTAATTTTTTTATATTAAAATTTTAATTTTGTATTTTTATTTTGTATTAAAATTTTTTTATATTATATTATTCTTTTCAAGGATACAGAAAAAAATATTGAATTCTACTAAACAAATTTCAAAATTAAAAATGAAAGGAATTATTAATGTATAATTCCAAAAATATAAATTATTGCAGTGCAATAATAGAATAAAACAATATTATTTTTTTCTAAATCTTTCAAATTTTTTTATAGTATATAGCAATTGTTTTCTGCAGATGCGAGTCATGAATATTTTTTCAAAACTCAATATATTTTTATTATTACGCAAACCTTTTATTGATTATTGTATTAATCCCAAATCGATTATTATTTGAAAATGATCGGAAAATAGGGACAATCAGTTTTTCTTACTTATATTTTCATTAGCATATAACATTAGTATATAAAACAATTTCTTTCATCAGTTTTTTAAATCGAAATTTAATATAATTTTACCATTTGCCATTCTCAGTAGAATTGCTTAATTTCCGTAAATTTTTAATAGAAATTCTATTATAAACTAGAAGTCAATGACTGACACTAGCAATAAAATAAAAATGAAAACATTAAACCTTATTACAATTAGTATATATATATATAGAGAGAGAGAGAGAGAGTATATATATATATATATATATATATGTACACTCACCACACACACGCGCGCGCGTGCGCATAAATATGTATATAAATTTTTTTTGAATTTGGAAATATTTATAAAAAAATTTTTTCATTTAATAGCATTTTTATTATTATTATTATTATTATTATTATTATTATTATTATTATTATTAGACAAATGACTCATTGTGTAGGAATTAACAATGAAAATATATCTCGTATTTATGTATCTAATATTTAATTGGTAATTTTAGTTATTATTTCAATAATTGTTTTATATAATATTTTTTATTCCATAGATCTGCAAATTTTTTCAATTAATTTGTTATGACATGTACATAATGAAAAAAATAATGAAGAGCAACTGAAGTTCTAAAATAATAAGAAGCAGTTGAACTAATAACTTTCAAAAAAATAAAATACTATCTACTTTCATTTTGTTAATACGTGATGTCCTTATAGATTTTTTATCGAGCTTCTATTTAACAAGACTTTCTAAAGTTATTTTATGATATGCATATAAAGAAAAAAGTAATAAAAACCAGCCATCCCCAATGCCCTTTGAAAAAATAAAATTTTTTATGACATGTCAAATGCATAAATTAGTTATGCAATATTTTTTTCGGTAGAATATTCAATTTAAAGCTTCTATATAAAATGAAATCATTCACAGTGTTTACTCGGAAAATAAATATTAAAATATATATATAGTTTTTCTTTTAGAATATATATATAGAAATATACCAAATAACA
>NW_006267269.1:0-2839 GCF_000469605.1 Apis dorsata | reverse complement strand
TATATATATATATATATATGAGAACATTTATCGCTTCAAGATTCTGTTTGGATAATCGAATGTTCCTGATATTAGGGTATTCAAGTATAGGGGTTAGATCTATTGTATAAATAGGAAAGCTATTGGAAACGTAAAAGCTATTGACAATAAATATAAAAAATTGCAATAAAAAGTTCATAATTTGTGATTAAAATATCGATGCTCAATGTTTCGATAAAGTTTGAATAATATTGCTCAAGGCAAATAAGTTCGTGGAATGTCAATGAAAGTGTAGTTTCAATCGAATGATAACATAGATCGATGGGAAACGTGTGGCTTTTCGTCGAGGATGGTCAATCAGGATGGAGTGCACGCGTGCGCGTCGCTATTATCGCTCCAACATAGCAAACACAAACTGACGAGTTAGCTTGTCGTAAATACGAGTACAACCAACCAATTAATTCGATTAAACCGCGATTATCGAACTGCTCGATCATCTGACAGCGAATTCCCTTGCTAACTTCGCGTTCTTGTATTCTTCGAGATCTAATAATGATCCCATAAATGCTACCGATCCCATATTTGACTAATCGGGACGAGTTCTTGAAAGCGATCAAATAAAAAATTGTGTATATAAATTTATGGTTATATAATTTAGTATACATAATTAATTTTACATAATGGTTTGAGAATATTTCAATGATTTCGAAATATAGAAATTAGAAAGAATTAAAATTAAGATATTTATACAGTAGATCTATTCTTAATATTCGAATGTCCTAATATCAGAAACATTCTTCTATCTAAACAGGATCTTGAAGCGATGATATCTAATAATATATTAATATAACGGATCAATCGATTAAAAATTACTTTTTTATGAATTGTGAATTATGATGTTTAAAATATCTCAACCATATATTCATTATATCCAATTTATTCAATTAATATATTCTAATCAATTCATATCATTGGATATTGTACTCCTTAAGATCTTCTTATAATTATCTTTTCAAATTTGGATAAATATAAAATAATCCTTGAATGAAAAAAATCCATATTATAACAATAGATACAATAAGTATGAAATCTGATATCTATTATCATAATTTCATTTATTATAATTTCAATCATTCAAGAGTTATTATATATATTTATATATTAATTTTTGGATCGTTTTTTTTAAATAAATATAACAAAAGTGATGATTTTTGCAGAAAATCTAAATTTGTTTAAGTTCAATACAGGTTAGCGTTGATATATTTTAATTTATGAAGAAATATTTTTTTGATTGATTCCTTTATTTTGATAATGAAAATCAAAATCAAACTTTGAAAATAAAGAGAATAAAAAGATAAATAGAATGATCTTTACAGAATTACTAGAAATAAATAGATAAAGTGTCAATGATTATGTAACAATTCTTGTTATAGAATTAATATTTTTAATATTTAAGAGAATTTTATAAATAATATCTTGTTGTTTTTGGAAGTATAAAAGAATATAAAAATTGTTAGAAAAAAAATACAATTAAAATATGAAAAGTAAAAAGAATATAAGAAATTTGATTTTTTTTGTTATTATGTTTTTCTTTTTCTTATTTTTTTTTATCAAATGATACTAAAATTTTGAATAAAAATAATAAAATATAATATTTTATTGAGATAAAAGATTAAAATTGATTTTAATTATTACATTTTATAGTATTTGAATCATTTTATCTGACATATATTTATTATCAGATAATAAAAATTAATAACATTATAATGACAAAAATTAATAATGTTATTTTCTTTTGTACAAAAGAAAATATTTTTTATTTACAAGAATGAAAAAATATTATAATTTAGTAATATTTTTTATATATATAATCTATAATAGATCTTATAATAACAATTTATAATTATGAAATACTTTATTGAAATAGAAAAAAAAAATTGATTTTTATTATTTCTTTGCAATATTTAATTTAAAAAATTTTGTTAAATATCTAGTTTTACAATTTTAAATTTGTTAAATATTAAATAATGATTCAGAAATCAAATAAACAAACGATTGAAATTTTGTTAAAAAAAATATTTAATAAAGATATTTATTAAAAATATTACAATTTTTTTAACAATTAGATTATTAGATACATAAACAAGATGATTAATTTAATAAAAACTCTTATCTTTTTTATCTATTTTATTTAAATTCTTCAGATTATAAAAAATAATATTTGAAGAAAAATATTTAAAATGGATTTTTATTTTTGTTTGAAATATTAAAAGCTTTAAAAAAAACCAATAAAGTGAATAGATTGTTTTCTACAGAAATAAATATTAGATAATTGCATAAAAATATTTATAATGGTATTCAAGTTTTCCTTTATTTTTTGTTCAGATTATTACTACAAATTATTATTATTTTATTAATATAGTATAATAGCTATTTTCATAATTTTATTTTTTTTTTAAAATTTTGTTTTCAAAATATTTTAATTTAATCTTTCTTTTTTTCATTTTAATCTCTTTTTCGTTCTAATTAATAATTTATGTTAAAAATATTTCATTCTTATGTATTATATTTTTCATTTTCCACTAACTAAAAATTTTTAATATTTTATATTTATATTTTATTCCATTTTAAGTTTCATATACCATATCATATAAAAGTTCCATATAAGTTTCGTATATTTATATATTTCGTAAATTTTTGAAAATTTAATTTATGAAAATTGTTATTAATGTAAATAAAAAATGTAAGAAATTAAAATAAAATGATGTTAAAATAATAAATCACAATTGTACTTGTTTCATCTCATTGACAAATAATTTTAGTTGTATAATTTTATAATTATAATATTATTAATATAATA
>NW_006267268.1:0-2828 GCF_000469605.1 Apis dorsata | reverse complement strand
CTCTCTCTCTCTCTCTCTCTCTCTCTCTCTCTCTCTCTCTCTCTCTCTCTCTCTCTCTCGTGTGTGTGTGTGTGTAAAATATAATATATATATTAATATATAAATATATATTGATATATATTTATGATAGATACTTACGTGCGCAACTGTGTTCTGGTAGCAAAGTAAGAGCTAACATTCCATATCTTAACATATTAATAAAACTTGATTCTGGGGAAATTATTGAAGTATTAGCAGCAAAAGTAGTATTATTTTTATTCAAACAAGTAGTATTTTCTTCAAAAAGTCCCCCGACTAGACGTTCACTTTCAGCTTTTATATTTTCCAATTGTTGAATGGCTACAGAAGTAACACAAGCCACTTTTTCTTCTAATATATGAAGTTGATTCTCTATGAAATTAGTAAGTTGTTTAATATTGTCCACAGTTACTAGCCAACCTTGTATTAGAACTTGTTGTGCAGGATTTATAAAAAAAGGCGTATGAACTATTATAGTTACATAAATTTCTGGTTGTATTATTCTTTTGCTTCCTGGTATTGTAAACTGTAACAATATTATATTTATTTATATAATATTTAAGTAATGTGATCTTAATTTTATTTATTAATTATTTTAATTTTATTTATATAATATTTTATTTATTAATTATTTTAATTATTTAGATGAAAATAAATAATAATTAATCATATTTTAAAAATAAACAAACTATATCTAATATAATATAAAAATAATATATAAATATAAATACTTATTAAAATATAGTAAGAAAAAGTTATAGCATTTCTAGATTTTCTTATTATACAGAATGTTTCAGTTAACTTCATTATTTGAAATAATTACTAAACGAATAAAAATTGAAAGATATGGAACATAAATAGTTTTGAGAAATTTTCAAAATACATATTTTTTTTATAGATGAAAATGAAAAAAAATCAAGATTTTAATTTTTTAAACGGAATGGTCTATTTTTTGTACTATAAATCGATGGAATATAAAATTCTTAATAAAAATGTATTAAATCTAATGATTAAGCTAAATCTAATATTTAAACAAGATATTAATGAAATAATTATTAATACATATTTAGAAATTAAAAATTAGATGCTTGAACTCCTTCAAATTCAATATAATGCGTTAATATTTATTAACAAAAAAGTTTTCGATTTATAATATATTTCGATTGCTTTTACAATGTTCATAATTCAGTATTTTAGAACATATTTTTAACATTCGCAACTTTTAGAAAAAAATAATTTAAAATGATTTATATATAAAGAATATTACTATATATTTATGTATATGTTCTTAGTTGATATTTGATGAAAATAAAGTGAAAAAAGAAAAAAAATAACATTGAAACCAGTTTAAATCATATTATATTATATATATATATAAAAATATATTGCAAAACTAACACTTTATCATATTGAATAGATTAGAAATAGCATATATAAAAGAACAAAATTATTTACTTACTCAATAAATAATGAGTAATTCAAAATATAATTTTATAAATAATATAAATATAAATAATCAATAATCAATATATATGATAAATTTTTCAGAATATCGAAAACAATAAAATAAATTAAATGGACTTAAAGTAGATTACAAAACTATACAAACTTCAACTGGTTAAATAAAGTATTAATGATGAAGAAAATGAAAACTTAAATTTATTTATAATTACCATTTTAATACCATATTTTAATACCATTTAAAATATTGAACAGATGATATAAATTATAATATAATATTGTACTGAATTGAGTGTTGTTTTTGGGAGAAAAATTTAGAAGACTTTTATTAGAATTATATATTTTTTAAAAACATTTCGGCATAGCTGGAGTATGAACATGATCTTGGAATTTTAAACATTTTCCATATTAAAATTAATAGCAATCAACATCAATCATCGAGAAAATTTACTACAAACACTTTGTTCGCGCTCGCAATAGTAGTATTGTAATAGTGAGTGGTAGATAAATGCATGTATAAATGTGTCGAATACTCTTTCAAGATATATATATATATGTGTGTGAAAAAGCTTGTGATTATTGATATATTTTCTTCATGATGAATAGACTGTATTAGTATAGTTATAAGTGCGCTACGCGTGTCTATAAGAGTATGGATCTCTCAGAATGTCATAATAGGTGATCGTATTCGACGGTCAGAACGATGTGTTATTACAAACTATTTATTTGTCATATCTGGCAGTCAGAATACAATCTGTTCACAATAAGACTCTTTTTTAAGTCACAATAGATAATCATGTTAAAACATAATATATTGTTACAAACTATCTATTTATCGTCCGCTAATCAGAGTACAATTTGTTCACAATGAGACTCTATTTACAAGCGAAGCTCGTGTCCTTAAAAAAATCCCTTTCTAGTTCAATTGGAAAGATCTCAGTTTTCCAGTGGGGCATGATAATAATCAATAATATCGTTATTGCCTAAATCGTAACATTCTCAAGAGAAAAATTTCTCGAACTAAAATAATGTTAATTATCGTTAAATTGTGTTTGGAATATATCATCTTTAAAATCCTTAAAATCGATTCAGCCAGGCTGAAATATATCAAAAACATATAATTATAAAATTATATGTTTAGTGTCGATTAAATTCTCAAAAACGATAATCTTCCCAGATAACATCATTCTTTATTTAAGCTTAACCCTTTGTACTCCAGGCTTATTTCGCTCGGTCAAACCAGCAACTCTAAACTCAGACCCGCGCGTTCAGTGCGTTCGATGGTTTCATAAGATTACCATAAGATAATTACTCATAAGATAAGATTACACCTCATAAGATTATACGTA
>NW_006267267.1:0-2820 GCF_000469605.1 Apis dorsata | reverse complement strand
AAAAAAAAAAGAAAAAGAAAAAAATCTCCGAGTGAAAATTTCAACTGTTGTTATCTTTTATCCAAATGAAAAAAGTTTGTTACATTTCGAATCTAATTTCACAAGTTTAACCGTCGTTTCCGCTAGCAAAAATATATATGATGCACGTTGGAATTTTATCGACAAATAATCAGACGATATACACTCGAAGTTTCTCGTAGACAATTTCATAACTGCATTTTATCGCGCAGATGCTTTCCTCTCTATAAATATTCCATCAGCGATATATTCGAGGGCTTTCCAGGTTACGCTACTTACTTTCACAAATTTATTGCTAACAGCGCTTAATAAACTTCACGAGGTGCTAAAACTAAACTCACCGTATCACACTTCGTTACCTTAACCGCGTATCATGCGAAACGAGCTATAAATATCCATTAAAGATAATACTTCGCTACTATTTCTTACGGTTTGTATATATGTATCCTAAAAAATCATTCCACTTTCAAACTCTCTGTCCGATAGACCTATTATAATTTGTAATAATGATATTATTTAAAGTTGAACGAGTTACGAGTTACCGAAATGTCGATAGAAAAAATTATGAAAATACTGAAATGACATTTGGACCATTCGACGCTTGGGACAAGAATAAATAGATTTCTCGTGAGTTGCGTTAATACGAACAAGCCCGTTTATTGGAATTTAACTCTCGAGTTTCGGGCGAAACGCCAAACGCGATTCGATCCATCGAAATTCAGTAGTAGAAAGACGATACAAGTGCGAAAGAGGATTGAGTTAACCAACCTGTATCGAAATACTGGAACAGTTTCTCTTATGACTGAAACGTATAACCCATCTTCCTAATTTCCTTCGATTCTTTCCACTTGATTTTCCAACGCAGAAGATGAAGTTGACATTTACGAGGTAATTTTTATAACAAAGGGGAACTATTAACGTATATCTAAATTCAATTCCTCGCACTTGATTTGCAACGCAAAAGATGAAGTTGACATTTACGAGGTAATTTTTATAACAAAGGAGAACTATTAATGAAACGTATATCTAATTTCGTCCAATTCTTTCCACTTGATTTGCAACGCAGAAGATGAAGTTGACATTTACGAGGTAATTTTTATAACAAAGTAGAACTATTAATGAAACGTATATCTAATTTCCAATTCTTTGCACTTGATTTTGCAACGCACATATAAGATGAAATTGGCATTTACGAGGTAATTTTTATAACAAAGGAGACGATAATACACAGAAAAGTTGGACGTTGTAGCTATTAATGATGGGTTCGAGTAAGTCGATTCCCTTAAATCTTATTATTTCGCGTTTACGGCGAAAACAATCGTTACGACGTGGCCGGTGTACAAAATCCATCGGGCCATTGAAACTCCCTTAAAACTCGAAACTAGTTTCTTCCGCCAATCCTTGTCCGATCAACTAACAGCGGAACTTTCGTTTGTTTCGAAGAAACTACTCGTGATACGTCTTCGAGATCTCTCCGTAATCTTTGATCACGCTTTGGGAAAAGGAGAAATATAGAGACCTGTCTTCAAACCGTTCAAAAATCTATCCATCTTCGAAATCGCGTCTCGAGATCGCGTCATTCTTTTACAGAGAAGAGAAAATTTTCTTATGAGACGTTCGTTGGTTAGGTTAAAGAGGCCGTTTTTCACGTTTTACGAGATTTAAAGCTTTCCCCGCGCATGGAGTCCGCATGCAACTCCGTGAAAGGATTAGATGCTACCACCTCCTTATGGTCCCGAGGGATTCAGCGTAATTCATCTCCCGCTACGACACCTACAGAACCCATTGCTCAGGAGAAATTACAAAATTAAAAATTTCCTGTTAAACAATTTCAACAAATTCGGAATCACGAATAACGAGAGGAGCATTCGTCCTAGAAAAAGGGATGTATAAGACGAGGTAAATATAACGGATCGAAGAAAGTCCGATAATAAACATCTCGTAAAGAAAGATCGTTCCACATTTTCACCTTCGCCTTTGCACTTTGCCTTTTGCATCGACCGATCGGCACCATCATCGGTATCATCCTCGCCACCGGCTCTCTCTCTCTGTGCGTTTGCTTTATGGCCCTCTTTCCCAAAACCGCACACTGGCTTGGCTTTTCAAAGGACCGAATGGCACGGCGTGCATCCAAGATCAGAAGCCCGATTTTCAAAAGAATTGGAACAGGCTGGAAAGGGAGCGGACGCCTTTTTTTTATGGACTGCGTTAACGAGATTCAAAGCTTCGAGATCGGTAACAACAGTTCTGTCGTGTATTGTTTTCTGTAGGAGGAAGAAGTTACCATGGTTTCGGATCCGTGGTTGATTTTAATAAACTCTCGAACGAGTTGGTTGCCCTCGACAACTCCTTTCGATCCTCGTCACGAATAATATCTTAACGAGAGTCGTCTTCCATAGTTATTATTGCTCCGTTCTTTCTCGAAAAACGGAATTCGAATGTCGATGGTCGGAAGAAAGAGAGACGAGAAGAAAATAAGGGGAGAATGAAAAAAGTCCTCGTTTCTCACGAGGAAGAAAATAGTATCGGCATCCACGAGACTGGAATAACGAAATCGGGAAGGTAATAGATGGATCTGATGGAAGGGAGGATCCTCGTGGGTAGGACTGGAAATCGAAATATTTTTACCACTGGTCGTTCATTAAACAGGATCAGTATTTGTATCTGTTTGCTGCGTGCCTAGATCGAGCAATTAAGTCGATCCCTGTCTGCCGTATAATTTATCTCCTTGAAATTGTCGTATCATTTTCCTCGCTTTCACTCGTTCAAGAATCTCTCCCACAAATACGAGAATAATATTAG
>NW_006267266.1:0-2808 GCF_000469605.1 Apis dorsata | reverse complement strand
AATTATTATAATATTTATATTATATTATTATAATATTTATAAATTATTAAATTGTCCATAAAAAAAATAATTTTTTGTAATATTTATTGAGTAATTGTTATAGAATCCCATTTAAAATTGCTTTATATGTTCTTTTATGAATTTTTATAAAAACATATCATTTTTGATAAAAATAAAATATTATTTAAAAATTAAAAATATTAAAAGCTTTAAATTAATCTTAAAACATAAGGGAAAAATTTGGCTTTTGGATTCA
The DNA here is from genome assembly GCF_000469605.1 of Apis dorsata. NCBI lineage: Eukaryota > Metazoa > Arthropoda > Insecta > Hymenoptera > Apidae > Apis > Apis dorsata. Next base: position 2,552 of record NW_006267266.1, on the reverse strand, counting down.
TATTTAAGACGAATAACTTTAGAAGAACTAGGAACTCTTTAAGAAAAGTAAGATTAATACAAAACAAAATGTTGGATGAATGTTTTATATTGGATAATATTTTAAGTAATTTAAACTATTTCACTTTATTTCTGTTTTGTTTTATCTGATATAAATCTTATAGAATCAATCTATAAGAATCATCTACAAGAATCTAATAAATAAATCTCAATTCTCAAATCTCAAAAAATTTTTATATATTAATTTTATTTTTTTTAACTTGGAATCGATCCATAATGTAATGTATAAAATGCATAAAATATATTAATTATATTTTACTTATATTTATTGTAACGTTCTAGATATTATTTGTTTGATTCTTATTTTCATTTATTACCATTATTTTTTTTTTATTTCATTATATTATCATTATTTTTTTCTCTATAATTAAAATATATTTTTTTCTGTAATTTATTTAAAAATAAATATTAATAAAAATTAATATTAAAAAATAAATAAAATATATAAATATATATTTAATTATTAATAGTTTTTATAATTAACATATATTTAAATTATATTTTAATAATTATTTATAATTTCAGTTAAAGAAGAAGATGATCACATGTCGCAGTACTTATTGTCCATTTGATCTCTTTTCTGGAGTAGAAACACGCATGAAATCGGCACTAAAAGGATTATTAAAGTCACCTCAAAATAATTTAAAAATTTTTAAGAATGGTATTCTAGTCTATGATCAAGAATCATCTTTGAACGATCTTGAATGTGCCTTATCTGATTGGTTTCGTAATTCTGTTAATTCTACCAAGAAGGAATACATTGATAAATTCTGTAATTTAATTTGTACTGCTCTTTTACATCCATTTATTTTGGAAGAATATAAGTCTAACATATTTTCTTCTTATGAATTATATACATCTCTCGATACACATGATTTAAAAACAACTTCTTATATTAATACAGATCTAATTGCAAAAACTAAAAAATTTTTGTATTTCGCTGGAGAGGTAAATATTAAATAATTTTGTTACTAAACTTAATTACATTTAATTATAAATTTTTTAAATATCAAAATAGGATACATATTAAATATTTTTAATTTTTAAAAAATTATAATAAAATTTAAAAATAAATCATAAATTTATATTTTTTACAGGCGTGCGATTTAAAGGGTGAAATATTGCCAAATAATTCAGTGCTAGAACGAATTCTTCGTATGCAAAGGCTACCCTTTATTAGTTCAGAATATGTTTATAATACATATTCAAAATTTTATTCATTATTAAATGATGATATAATATATACTAATATGATAAATATGTTTAAATTTAACGATCATCGAATATCTTATTTCAAACAAAAAGTAAGTATATAAAAAATGAAGTAAATAAATATTAGATATTCATTTAATTAATATGTAATATTATAATTAAATAGAATTTAATTTCAAAAAATACTAGTGGTCGGTTGAGGTAACATTTCGTAGATATTATAGAAATAAAAGATAGTAGATTATAAAATCTCAACTTCGATAACTGATGAATTCAGAGTTCCAATTATTAATTAACATTATTAAATATACCGACCGCTGATTAAAAAATAAAGTTTAACCTAATTCAAATTTAATACTTATGAAAAAATTATCCATTCTACGCAAATTAATTTTGTTTCTTTTTTTTCAAAACCATTGGAAAAAATTCATTAAAAAATATCTTAAATGCAACAAATTTCTTTAATTATTTTTATATTCGTAAAATTGTATTAATTATCAATTGTAACATTTAATAGTGCCAAACTATATATATATACATATGAGAATTTATATCATTTGAATGTAATATTGTAATGTATAATATAATATATAATATCACATAATTTCTGAATAATTATCAATTAAGATTTCATATTTCATTTCTATTCTCTATCACCAAATTTATTTCAATAGATCATAACAAAACAATCTTTTTTCAGAAAACTATTACAGAAAATCCTGAAATATTAAAAGAAGCTTATATACAAACATGTGCCAAAGATATTTCCACTTCAATAAGATCAAAGTTTGATGACGATTATAGTAGCAACAAACATATTAATGAATTAAATGAAAATATTTTTCTTATACAAAAATCAATCTTAATACCAATGCACATTGAAAAAAATAATTTATGGTACAATAAATATAGCACAATACATAATGAAAATAATATACACGAAAAAGAAACATATTTAACTATAAATACCGAAAGTTTATTATGTTTGCAAAATTATTTATTGTTTTCATGTGCTAGAGATTGTTCGATATTAATGTCATTTCGAGAAATAAATCCGTAAGTGCCAAATATTTTATTCTGTGAATAGTGACTAATTATATTATTAATTGTTGATTATTGATTGATTAATGCTATTACCGATACTCTGATAAAAAATTATTATATTATATAGAATTATCTATATTTTACATAGAATAATTTAAAATAAAATTTTTATATTAATATATTTTATATATATATATATATATAAAATAATAAATAAAATAAAATTATATATATATA
>NW_006267265.1:0-2783 GCF_000469605.1 Apis dorsata | reverse complement strand
AAAAAAAAAAAAAATTGTATTTCCATTTTTTTTAATCAAAATTGATATAAAAATAAATAAATCTTTAAAATAATGTTTTTTGACAAAAAATGAATTAACATTGAATTTTCAGAGAATACATATAAAATTGAAAGAATTGAAAGTAACATTGTCATCTCTGCAGAAAATAACAAATCATTGAATTAACGTTATTTAAAAGATAAATCATCAAACAATAATAATTCTTTATCAATAATTCTTTAATTGAGAAATTATTTTTATCAACAAATTTTCTCAATTTCAATAAATCTAATTTCTATAATATTTCTTAAATTCCATTTTTAATAGTAAATTATATACAATAAAATATATAACTTATATACACATAAATTATTTACAATAAGATATGTTAAATCTGTAAAATTTATTTCTATTTCATTCGTACACTCTTTTTCATATTCATATTTAATTGTTCTCTTATTTTATTATCAATTTTTATATTTTATTATAACCTATTTTATGTTTCTACATTTCAATCTTTTTTTATAATTTATGGCAAATAATTATTATGAATTAATTTATGAAAAATCAATATCTATCTATACATTAATTTCATTTCAATGTATATCTTAAAGAAGTTTAAGATTTAAGAACTTATATTAACTTTACAAATTGTTGTTTCATTCTATTGTATATTTAAAAAAACAATTAAATAATCAACACTGATTTATTTACATATTCTAATTGATATATTTCATATTATAATTATTATATTTTGTAGCTTTATGAATTTTTTACATTAATGCAATTAATTCTTAGTTATGTCAATTATGATCAAAATAAAAGTTTTCAAATCATTTTTATTTCTTATTAATGTATAATTAGTTAATTATTAACAATAAATCAAAGTAATTTTAATATTTGAAGTAGGATTCAATAAAACTAAAAATTAGAATAAAAAATTTTACTTTACTTAATTAATAACCTCAAAAAATTCACACACGTACATTATTCATAAAAATATATTAGTCAAAAACTAATGTATATTTAACTTTAATAGATCTATTTGTTAAATATAGAAATGAATTTAAACTTTCTTTCGATAGAATATTTATTCTATTTTGTTATTAAAATTAACAATTAATTCCATATAATAAAATGAAAATTAAATAAAATCATAATTATTTCCCTGGTATAAAAATATTCAAATCCTTTAAAAATTTATACATTTAGTAAAATAATTTTTTAGTAAAATATTTATTTAGTAAAATAACTAAAATAATAATCCTTTTATAAGAATTAAATATTATCTTTTTAATTCTATATCATATGTTGAGTCTAAGCTACTAAAAATTATTTTTTATTAACAGTACATTCTATATATTTTCTTTATTTCTTTATTTCTTTATGTTTTATACAAATTTTTGTTATTTTTCTTTAGTATATATTGTTGTTTCTTATTTATTCGATGATCCAATTCGTGCAATTTCATAATATTCATTAATTTAATTTGATAATTTAAATTTATCATCTTTTCGAATATTCTTACAAAAATAAAAGTATACTTTTCATCAATTTCTCTAATCAACTGTAATGCTTAAATCAGAAGATTTTTCATTTTTTACATGCAATAATATAAAAATTATTACTTATAATTTTATAATAAAATATATAGATAATAAAAATAAAAAGTTTGTTAATTTATTATTTACTTAAAATTAAAAATCAATTTACTATTTGAACATTACAAGATAAATCAAAGGAAAACGAATTTAATAATTTACAAATATAATGAAACATTTTTTTGCAAATTTAAATTATCAAACTAAATTAACGAATATCATACATGAATTGCATGAATATCGTTATGCAAATAATTGAACCATCGAATGAGTAACAAAAGAACGATACTAAAGAAAAATAACAAATTTGTATAAAACATAAGTAAAATATAAATAATAAAAAAAATAAAAAGAAATAAAAAAATAATAATAAATAATAAAAAATAATTTTTAATATTTTGAACTACTTAAAATATGTTATAGAATTAAGATCAATATTTAATTTTTATAAAAAATTATTATTTTATTAGAAATTTTTAAACTGTTTGAATATTTTTGTGCCAGCAAAATAATTGTGATTTAATTTAGTTCTTAATATTATTTTATTACATCGATAGAATACAATAGTAATAGTACAATAAATATATAATACTTTGTCGAAAGAAACAAGCTATTAAATTAATTTTTTCTACAATTAACAAAGATATAAATCCTTAAAGTTAAAATTAAATATATATTAGTATATTTCTTTTTGTTTTATACATTAGTTATATTTCTATGATATAATTATAAATGAATTATTATATAATAATTTTCACATAAATAATATATTTAAAAAAAGCTATAATATTACTTTAAGAATAATATTCAATATATTTATCTATTTCTGTAAAAAAAAGTTTTAAATATTTATATTCAAAAAATATAAAATAAATTAATCATATCATATAATTTTATTATTCATTACAGCATAATTTTAATCTTATTCCTATTTTCAATAAAATATTTTAAAAATAAATATATGTATGGATTATTGTATAAATTATTTTGGTGTATTATCTCATTCAGAATACTACATTTTTCCATATTTTTTCCATTTTTTTATAATACTTTTTTTTCCAAGTAATTATAAACAAAATAATATATAAATTCTGATTTAAATTAAAATATATTATTTTTGACAAATAATTCTGTATATTTGAAAAGAAATGTATATTTAAATATAATGAAATATACATATTA
>NW_006267264.1:0-2720 GCF_000469605.1 Apis dorsata | reverse complement strand
CTCTCTCTCTCTCTCTCTCTCTCTCTCTCTCTCTCTCTCTCTCTCTCTCTCTCTCTCTCGAAGATGTCTAAGCGTGCGGAGATAACCGAGGCTTTCTCCCCTGCCTGACTTTTACTTTTGCCACGAGCGTCAAAGATCCACGCGTGAATTTGCATCGAGCACGAGCGTGACCCGCGCACAATGTTTCTGTAACATAGTTAACTAAATTGGGAGAACTGGGTTGTACGAACTCGGTTGGGAAGAAAGTCTGCTGATGGCTGGTGGCATCGTCACGAAAATGGAAATAAGGAAAAATTTCAAGGTTCGAGATAAACTTTTTGTGTGTAATAATGATGAGATTAAAAAAAAAGAGCAATTTTTAATTTTTTCTCGTGAGATATATTCTAAAATAAATCACTGGAAGATACGAATTCAATGGAAGTACCTGAGATGACGAATGACGTAAAAAAAGGAATTGTGAACGTGCTCGTGAGACGCTACTACTACTAAATGACAAAGTAAATTATTTTTTATTATATTCATGGGCACTTCGTTAAAAATTATTCATTGGCTTGTACGCTATGTTTTACGTGTATATATATATATATATATTGTAATTGTAAAACGAAATTTGCATAAATTTCGCAATAACCAACTCTAAATAAGAATTTTTTTTTTTTTTAATATCAAAAGTATATCCAATATATATATAGCATTTCGATAAATTAAACTCGCTGAACAAGCTCTTGGAAAAAATGACGGCGAGGTATCCTACGAAAGCAGGACTGCAACCAGAAAGGAAAATAAAATCAAATCGCTACTTTATTCGATAAGGGATCTCTGGTTGCGCGAAACACCTGGTGCGAAATTGCATCGTTGTTGACGAAACTCTTGAAATCCGTGGCGAAATGTTCGATCTTCGATAACGAAAAGCGTGCTCGAAGATTTTTCCATCCTTTTCTTTTCTTCGTACTCCTTTCGATCGCGAAATATCGCGGCCGAATTTAATACGCGCGAAAGCAAGGCGCCGACTTACTGGAACTCGATAATTTTTCTAGCCACGCTTCAGTTGCGAGCGGCCAGGCGACACGATCACGACCGGCAGCGCCTCTCGCTTCGTTTCCGCACACTTCGCCCGTGTTGTGGTGGAAATTCACTAGGACGTCTCCTATGATTTCGATTTATCTTTTACGAAACGAGGCCAACGAGGCGAGGAATAAATGAGAATCTTCGAAGGATCTTTGCTCCGTGAAGGTCGAGATTCGAGGCCGATCCAAGGTTTTCTCGAATTTGTTATTTATTGAGTAGGCGTGTACGGAATTGAAATACGAATATTGTGTATTTTGAGCAATTGATTTCCGCTGATTCATTTCTTAGAATTTAAATATCGAATGCTCTTATAAATTAATTTCTAATTAGAAAAAATCGAAATTATTTATATAAACTTTCGTATAAATTTTAACATAATCTAAATGTTCTTTTTATTTTTTTTTAAAAATCGGAAAAACTTTTCCTCGATTAAAGACACCACTAAAATAAGAGAAAAGAGATGAACGAGATATACGAGCTCATTGGGTAAAATGGTAAATGGGGGATATAATCCCAAGAGCTATGTTATTTTTTCACAGTCAAGCCCCATTTGTTTCCTTTACCTAAGTGGATCAAATCCAGTGAAATTTATTTTGGCCGTGGTGAGTCGAATCTCCTCGTCCCTGCACAGATGGCCACTCGACAAACGCTCTCCCTCGACATTTTCATTAGATTATTAAATTAACCTTTATCTTTATCTTTCAAAATTTACCCATTTACTTTAACTAACTTCTCTGTTGAAACAACTTCACCTATATATATATATAAAATCGCGGAATTTTTCGAATTAATAAATTCTCTCGAATAATCTCTTTGCCATCCATTCTCTCCGCCTTAAATCGGCCTCCTCCTCCGGTATTCTGGAACGGTGATGCTCGAGGCTGCACATTGTGTATACACGCATCGAGGAGTCATCGGTGGGAGGAGGCGCGCCGCGCTCCACCTTTCATTTGACTTTGACAGTTCCATTATGGTATCGAAGCTAACGGCAAACAGTACCGTAGTTGACGCTAGTGTGAATCAACGCGCGTGCCGATATGCCGAGGTATTTTCATCGTTCCTCGTCCCTCGCCGTGTCGGGGATCGATCCTGATAAGCGTTATCGAATAAGTGTATCGTTCCTCGAGGATCTCGAAAATATCTTCTCAAACCGTGTCGAGGATAAGATGCGGCTCGTTCTAACCTTTCTTTCTTCTTCTTAATCGTGAGAATTAAAATTTTATCGTTTCATCGTTGATTATTCTCTCTCTCTCTCTCTCTCTCTCTCTCTCTCTCTCTCTCTCTCTCTCTCTCTCTCTCGAAGAAAGATTCGTTATTCGCAATTTTGGAATATAAATACGATAACAACGAAATCGAAGAAGGACAAAGGTAAAGGGTCTAAATGAAACAAGAAAATATAGCATGGACCATTAATGGCGCTTTTCAGAGGATAGGGTTCTCGTAATGGGGCTTTCGAAAATGCTTTCACGGTAAACCCATGAAACACTGTTTCGCTATTCGTCCATTAAGTTCATCGTATTTGAAGCGCGTGTACATATATATATTTTCTTCGCTCGCGACTTTCTCGAATTTTCCTCGAAAATTTCCTCGTTCGAGAAAACGATGCGTACGTAATTCTCGTTCCGTCTCTCTCTCTCTCTCTCTCTCTCTCT
>NW_006267263.1:0-2718 GCF_000469605.1 Apis dorsata | reverse complement strand
ATATATATATATATATATATCAATCAATAATATATAACTAAAAATTTATCGACTTATTTTCTGGAATTATCTTTTTCATTTCGATTTTAATCAGAATTCAATTTTCTATTATTATCAATAATATAATAATATCATTTCATAAATATGATTAAGATAATTTTCGAGATACGTATTGTGATAATATGTTCAAATTATCGAAACGAGAAGTTGTAAAATCATTGTTCAATCGTCATTTCCTGTTTCGTTAATTCTCATAGTATTCGATAGAAATCCATTTCTTGCTCGTTTACATAATTTGACCTAATATCAGAGGATGCCAGCCATTAGTGCTTCGACGATCGAGCAGATTTGTGGCTCGTAAGCGACCAAGGGACACATGAACGCTTCCCAGACAGGAAGCTAACCAATAGGAACGTTCCAATTTGTATGCACACGTGCACGATTCGTGAGCATTATGTTTTATCTTTCGCGAATTCTTAGAAAATAAATAAATATTTACGGTTTAAATACCTAGATGTATGCTTATTTTTTACATTATATTACTAATATTAATATTCATTAATATTAATAATAGAAATACAGAAATATTTATAGAGAATTTAAAATTATTCAAATTAATCTTCGGATTTTAAAGAGATTTAAAAATACTTAAAATTTACATTATGATTCATTTAGCATCTAGAATGTCATTTAATATACATTTTTAATTCTATTTTTATTTTAAAAATAAATATTTTATTACGTTTCTAATAACGTTATTTCTAAGCTTTGAAATAAAAGAATTTGTCAGAGAAGAAATTGCAGTATTGAAATTTATGCGAATTTTGAAATAATCATGCATATTTTTATCTTAACTTTTGTTACAATTAAATTCCTAGATGTAATTAATTATTTTATTGAAAAATTTCCAAAATGAGATATGATTTCTAAAAAATAATTAATTGAAAATTTGTATCTATATTACTTGAATATTTATAATTATGTATGAGATTAATTAATGAAACTATTATTATTAAATAAATCGTTTCGTTATATTTGTTTTTAATAATTTTCATATTATATTTAATTAAATTAAAATTATATTTAATAGGAAAATTTTTTTTAAAATAATTTGTTAGTGTTGTAGAATGCGATAATTATATCATGTAGTATATAGAAATATATAGAAATCGAGTTTCTAATCGAGTTTCCTAATAACATAAACTTTTCTATAAAATATACAATCTTTTATAAATAATATACAATCTAATATCAAATATTTTTAATATTAATGACCAATTGTGTATGTTATTGACATATTGACTCCAGCTTTTATTAAGATTGTATATTTTAGCCAATGATTGTGATACTAAATCTATTAATTTTCTTTCAAAGTTATTTTAAAACTAGTTTTGTGTAATTTATTTTTTGAAATCATTTTATTTTTGTATAATATTAATATATTATATCCTATAATCCATAGGATATAATATATTTACATTACTGAAATAATATTTCTAATGTTTCTGAATATATTTAATTTTTTTCAAAAATTAAAATAAAATGTATATAATATTGTATTTGTATGTATGTAGAAGAGGAAATAGATAATTATAATAATAGATCATAGATCATATTCTACAAAAGGTATTTAAGATATTTTATTACTTAAATTTATTTATATGCATAGTAGTTGAATATTTTTTTGAAATAATTTTATAATAAATATAATAAAATATATTTTTTAATATATGCGAATAAATTTTTATAGTATATAATGATAAGAAAAATAATGAAAAAATTAATATCTCTGTAATGCAAACGTTGCATTACCTAAGGAATTTATTGAATGTTAAAAAATTTTGGAAAATCTCATCATTGGAGAAATTGAATATTTAAATAACTCATGACATTATAGTATTGTTCAAGGTCGGTTGTGAATTGCTTAAGTATGCATGTATATATGATATATATAGACGATAGTGACAATGTATATATAGCATGGTAGCTTGATCGCTCTGTAACCCTGTTGTCTATTTTCAAAAAGTTTCGCAATATTAAGGTTTTTTTTAATTTATTTGCCATTTGTTTCTTAATATGAATATTATTTTATTATATTAATCTATATATTTGTTATATGTTCAATAAATAAGTTATACAAAATTTACTTGGAAAAAAAAAATTCTAAAAAATGTAAAAGATATTTTAAAAAATAGAAAAGAATAGAAATATTTAAAAATGAGATTGTTATTTAGGAAGAACACAAATATTTATAAATACAAATATTTAGTATATCTTTCATGTTAATTTTTTCAATTGGATGAAATTAAATAATTTTTGAATTGTTTATAAAGAAATAAATGTATTCATACTTGAATATTATATAAGATTGAGAAACATAAATATAATGATCATTCAGAATCAATTGAAAATTCTTAATCATATACATCTATTTATTATGTATGAAATATAATGTTTTTTAATGCTAAGAATTACATAAAAAAAATTTAAATGATATTCTATTGCTAATTATTATTAATAGTTGCTGTCATTTGTGTTGAATATTATATTCATTTCTTATAATAAAAATCGTATAACAATTTTTATATATATTATATTTATATACATAATTTTATTTTATATACATAATATATATTTATATACAGTATAGTAGTGTATATATATATATATATATATATATATATATATATATATATATATATATATATATATATATAT
>NW_006267262.1:0-2717 GCF_000469605.1 Apis dorsata | reverse complement strand
TGGAATGTTTCGCAATTTTTTTTTTTTTTTTTTTTTATCCAAAAGCATTCCTTCCCCAATATCTTCAACATTTTTAAATTCCATCGAGTTATACTCTTCAACGTAATCTCGTCTCGAGATCTTATGGATTATCTTGAGGAGAGAGTTCGAATTTTCAATTTCATTCTCACAATGGCTCAAGAAATCTCACCTCCAAGTTTACGAGGATTCGATGAAATTACTGTCGTCGGACACAGTGAGATTCCCTTCGATGAAACCGAAAGAAGGCGAGGAAGGAGAGGAGGGGGTACGCGTACAGCAGGGGATCACTTACTGGAACGCTTTCTTATCGAAAAGATGGATGTACGTGGAAGGGCCATTGGCGATGTGCCAGTGGGGATTTTTAACGGGAATTTCTTCGTGGTATTGAATTCGGTTGTCGTTTTTATATCTTCTCGATTTTTCTAAATTTTTCGACCGCAAGAGCTAATATTTTCGCACCCTTTTTGAAAAGAGACGAGAGAAATTTTATCCACGGTGTATGTTTGCACGTCAAAGAAGTTAAAAATTAAAAAGACGGATATATCAAGGAAATATCATTTTCACGTCAAGATCGTATAGAGGAGGGATCGGTAAATCTCCTTTTAACCGTATAATAAACCGTAATATTCCTCGAATATAATGCTGTTAAATGAAGGAGATAAACCGAGGAACAAAACGTTTGGGACGTTTGTTTTGATCACTTCTCTCTTTTCCCACGAAATATCGTCCCACTGTATTTCCAATCGATCGTAAATAAAGTATATTCGGTAATAATAGTTATCCATTTTTACGAAGAATGGCGAAGAAAGTCGAAAGAATGGAACGAACGATACATCGTATACTTCTATTTATCGCATTGTGACGTTTCCACAAACGTGAACATCAATCAGCAAGGCGATAAAACGATAACAGTCGTACGATTAATCCAATACTTGAACACTTTGAGAAATAATTTAATCCAACTGAGAGTTGAAGAAACGATAATCTTACATTTCTCGAGTTTTACGATTTTTCTAAGTAAATGGATAGGAGGAAGTATAACTGTATAAAGGATATTTACAAAAAGAATATACCTGTATGTAAAAATATATTTCGAAAAATATGTTTTGCGATGCAGAACATTAACGCTCGCAAGATCCTTCTAAACGTCGATAACAGGGAATATTGATAGGAGGGAGCATTAGGATTTCATGCGGCTGCAAGTGGCGTTGGGGCACGCTTTGATAAATATTCCCTTGTATCGAAGGGGATCTTATGGTTCAGACGGGGAAACGTGAAACAATATAACACGGCCCTCTATTTTCCACTAAGCTTGCTTAAGGCAACGTCTATAAAATACGACGGCACACGTGTTGTCGGACGTATTGATCGATACTTGCAAATCGCGCAGCGTTATCAACGTTGGAGTAATATTGGACGTTATAATATGGGGAATATTATCGAGGAAATTTATCGATCTTTTAATTAAACGAAATTATGATGGGAATCGGGCTCGAAGCTCGAAGCGCATGGATATTTAAAAAATTCGTTTTTGAATATACGATAATTCGTTCGTTCTTAATCTCGAGAGAAGGAAGATCCATATTTTGTAACGTGTATATGTATACATGTATATTTGAACAGTGGTTTTTAAGGGCGAAAGTAAGATGAAGGACACGTATGTATTCAGAGATTTGTATTCTATATTGGGAAATGTCCAATTTCCTCGAGAAAGAACGCGGGTACGAAAGCATTTGAGGTATTAACGCGGCGACTCTCTCGTCGATTGCTCGATAAATCACTCGATGATCCGCCGACACCTCGGCCGAACTTCATTTCCTCTTTGTATCCTTATTTACGAGCGTCGCTGTTCCGCTTAAGTACACATAAATCTCGTTTCTTGGCTGGCCCTGTTCTCCGAGACAACTCAGCTTTGGCTTCATCCTTGACAGCGAGCAGACTCGCTTTATAATAAACGGAGAATTTTGTATTCTGAATCGTATCCATTCTTCTTTGGATCGTTTCTGGGATCGTCTACGAATCAAATAATATCGATAGATAAATATTAATATATTAGTATTGTTTGAATATTCTTCCTGGGATTCGTTCGTTCCATTTACTGTGCTGCACCAAAGCACGCTTAGAAACAAGGATAATTAAAATTGGATTGCCAATTTTTATGTAGCTAAAACGTATTTAAATATTCGATTAATATTCAGAAAATGTTGTACGAAACGTACGCTAAATTATGTATTTTTACGTATATATGGTAAAGGGTCAAATGAAACTTCGATTTTTCGTATAAAAAAACATGGGAAGAAGTTAGAAATTTTGCCGTCAAAACTCACTTAAGAAATAGAGGAGACCGTGCCATTGAAGCCCTTTTTTGTTTTATCCCGATATCTCAATTGGTTGCCGAGATATAAAGACTCAAAGTTTCCATACCGCTTAAAACGGGGCACGAGAATTATGAATGGACACGCGACACACTGACCTATATTTTTTTCCTAGAAATGCGTACTAAGCATTATTTCCAGGAATCGCTCACTCGTCTGGACTTTGGGATAGGTCAGTGAGGCGAGGAGCGAGCGAAAGGTCCGAGTAAGCGACAAGGACGAAGATAATAAATGACGAAAAATTATCCTTTTCTTTACACGACGATATCTCGGGAACCGGAAGTCGTATCGAGATAAATGAAAAAGCGTTTTAAAGGGCAA
>NW_006267261.1:0-2713 GCF_000469605.1 Apis dorsata | reverse complement strand
CAGATACTCGCCGGGGGACAATTTTCTATCAAATAACGGCGGTGATGCAATAAATCGCTGTGACGGAAGTGAGCACGGCGCTCTCTTGACTTCTGAACAAGGGCCGTGAGTCATCCACCTTCTCGTGTGGGTAGGGTTGCCGACCGACTTTGATATTGCGAAGGAAAAAGAAAAGAAAAAGAAAAGAATTGAAGGAAAGAAAGAAGGAGAGAAAGGGAAGGAAAAATTGAGATAAAATCGATCGTCGTTTCGAAATCATCCCGTGGGTGATCGTAACGCCGATCGAAAAGTAGAAGAGAAACCATGACATCGATACCTCTTTCTTAAATCGATACCTCTTTCACGCTCATTGAACGCGATTAATTAATGAAATTTTTATTTTCGTTTCGCACGCTCGGCTTGCGTCAACAATCGTCAAGTTGTACGCGATATAATACGTTTTTCGAGAGGACGAAGTAAGATAAGATCGATAAGGTAAAATTTAGCGCAAACGCGTGTATGAATCAATAATGCTGTATCGACTGAGAAACGGGGCAATTTTCGATTTCAAAAATCTACGGTTTTTATATTTATAAAAAAACGAATCAAGTTTTCCATTTTGCGTTTCGAATTATTCTAACATGTCACAGAGAGGACACGCGTATTAAGAAATATCGCAAAGTATATGCAATGTGTTGTTAGATGTACGTGGAAAGTAGACAAAACAAGACATTGAACGTTTTGACCCGTGCGACAGAGCGGGAGCGAAGAGAGGAGAAAAAAGAAGAGGCGAATAAACGCGGATTAAAATTAAAACGAACAAAGATGAGAGGTCGATCTATTTGTCGATTCCTCGTCAAGGTTGGATAATAATATTTTGCGGTAAAATGCGGCCAGGCCTCGAGCTAATCGATCGCTCGTCATTCTTATCGCGTTTAACTATCGTTTACGAGTGTAACGGAGTGTTAATTATCACGTCAACTCGATGCGCGATATATACTTTCACTTATATCGTAGAATTCAAAGCAATAAACGATATATTCGCTTGGACAACAACAAGATGGAAAGCAAAATGTTTTTAACGACGACAAAAAGAAATTATTATTATTTTTCTCGAATTTATCCTTTTTTAAAACTACGATTCTTAAAACGTTAATTCAATTAATCAACTCGTGTTGCGAGTGTGTTGCGTGTGCAACGTTCGAATAGATTAATCTTCAATCTTTTGGTTTCTGATCGTTTACGATTACACTTTCCTTTCCTAATGGATATTCAATCTCTGAAACGAAATAAATTATTGGCCGTCGACGAATCCCGATAAATATCACCGTTATAAAAGGATTTAGGTGTGAACGTACGCGTGAACGAAACGATAAGGAATATATCGCGAACAATGTATTTAAACGCTTGTCAATAAGGTAGAGAGACAGAGGAAAGATTAATTGACATGTTGCACGTTTTCTAATTAATACCGGCTTGTGTTTTCGTTCGTTCTCGAAAGGACACGGCTTCCAACCACCTATAATACCTATAATTCTCAATTTCTTTGCTTCGAGGTCACTGTCGTCACGACGTTCTAATAGTCCACGCGAATAACTTTAACCAGTCAACCAATCACGCTTGCCCTCGATTTTGCGTCGCTAGTGTCGCTCGACGCGTTTTCAACGTACCATTGGAATTCGAATTCATTTCATCGCGCGGAGAAATATCGATCTCGATACAACGTTTTTTCGCACTCGCGCTTGGGACGACGCGTACAATATTAACGCGATTAAAATCTTTCGAACGAGAGAATACAAGAATGAATATTGCGAAGAAAATTTGCACTAATATTATCACGTAGAATAATTGTGTAATCGAAAATAAAGGTAAATTCGTGCTTCGATAGAAAAAGATAAGCTTTTGTAAACGTTGTTCGAATTGCTTTGGCGCAATTATAATTTTTCTTATCTCTTCGAATAAAGGAATTAAAATTTGTTCGAACTTAAAGATTCTATGCTACAATTCGACAACGAAAACAATCATCCATCAAAGGATGACAAAAGTTTGTATTTTATAACTTTACCATCTGTTACACGGTTTACGTTAAATAGATTTACGCGTCACGCTGACCATCGAGTATTGGCCAATAAAAGACGTCTATAAAACGATTTGTCACGCAGCACGAGGCGTTTGGAATTTTTGGCCGATTTTATGCTCTCAACAGAATTCCAAAACAATTTTATAACAATTATTCCCCGGTATTTCCGGATTGTTATTGGGAAAGTCACTTCCGAGGCCTTGGATTTATTTCGTTGCTTATCTTTCGTTTTCCAATTTTTGTACACCGTTTTGCAATGCTAACTTTACAGGAAATGGCGCGCGCGCGCGCGCGTCAACGGTTTAATCGTTCGTTCCGTTCCGATGACATTTCAAAATTTGATCAAAAAGTAAATTTGATTGAAAGTAAACGGGCAATTTTCTTATTAAAAATAAGCATGACGTTAAAAATTCGTTACGCACGCTGAATAAGACGATAAGTTCGTCTCGTATTCCGCTCACTCACGCATAGTACAACGCACTTACATCTACCGATGTAAAACGAATATAAAATATCGAAATATTTCACGCTCGCGGATGTCGAAACGTTTCTTCTTCTCCGATCCTTCTTTCCACGCTACTTAGATAGATACGTATACGTTTTAACGCCATCTTTGTTTATAAAAAAAAAAAAAAAAAAAAAAATTGTTGAAGT
>NW_006267260.1:0-2711 GCF_000469605.1 Apis dorsata | reverse complement strand
TAAGTTGCATAAAATTTTCTATTATAAAATATTTTTTTTAACAATTTTTAACATTCCTAAATTTTCTAAATTTTTATAATTTTAAATTATATTTTTATTATATTTAAATATTTTATTATATTTATTATATTTAAATTTTTTCTTAAAATTGTTAATTTTTTCATTTTTTTAAAATTTAAAGAATATTTTTCAACAATTCGATTCAATAAATATCGAGAAAAAGTGAAGAATTCTTTTCTATAAATTTTCTTTACGATGAAATGCACAAAGGTCCAAAAATAGTATTATCCATAACTCGATCTCATTCAAAAAGTTATTCATCGATTACTTGAGCAGTTATTCTATTACCGAGAGTCAGTCTATTACCGAGAGAGGCATCGAATCTTCCCCAAGAGGATCATAATTCGCGGTTTTGCGTTTCCTCGTTCGAGAAATCTTACGAAAGATAAGATTCGGTACGATCGTATCGTAAATTCGATGTTGAATAGGATAAAGTGTATTTCGCGTATTCGTAAAGTGTAAGTCTGTAAAACAAATGCATAACTGCAATATTTCTGCGAAAATATTTTATATAAATAAATATTATTAACTAAATATACCATTTAATGAACACAATATATTTTTAATATATTCTTATATTTTTTTTCTTATTTTAAAAAAAAGTTGCAATTTAAATATGATTTATAAAGATAAATAACTAAAGAATTAATAATATATATACTATAATAAATATAATAATAAACTTTTAGTTATAATTCAATTTTATTATAAATTTTATTATGAATTATTGATAATATATGAGATAATATGTTAAAGTCAACTTTTATAAATAAATTTTTATAAATCATCATTCAGATATCAATAATATTGATATGTTATCGACAACATATGAAATATATTATATTTTTATTATATATGATGAAAGTAATTAAAATTTCAAATTTTTCTTAATAAAAATTATTAAAAATATTGTTAACGATTATTTATAGATTAATAATTATTAATTATGAGCAATATTTCATTTTTAAATAATATATTTAAAATATCAATTTAACAATAAAATGAATAGATAAGATCAATAAAAGTAAAATAGAATGCAATATAATTTTTCAATAAAACTTATTTATTTTTATTACAACATATTATAGATAATATTTTTATATGTCTTAATGATAACTTTGAATAAGAAAAAAGCTTAATTATTTCTATTCATTAAGAATATCTTAATGATATTATCAATATATTAAAAATATCAGTAAAATATATAATTACAATTTTAAAATAGATTTTTTCTTCCATATTTTCATACTTACTCATATCAAAAAAGATTTTAATCTCCAAATTTATATGCCAAATTAATATAATATTATATGCCAATAATAATTTTTTTAGTAAAATTTTTAATAAAGACTTTGAAATTTTATTTCTTTAATTTTTAATATATTTATTTATATTTTTATATTTAAATATATATTTTTATTTTATTATTTAAATATATTTTTAATTTTTATTTTTATTATTTTATCAATTAACATTTTTTTCTTATTATATTATAAATTTATTGATATTTCAAAATGAATATATAAAATAATATTCGCGATATAAATGATTCTTACGAAGTTTTTTCTTACAAAGTTCATCAAAAATTATTCTTAAAAAATATGAAATTTACTAAAAACAAATTAACTATAAATTATCAAATAAAAATTTATAAAATCAATAGAAATAAGTTTTATTTGATTTACATCACATTTGATGACATCTTAAAAAACTAATTAATCATATTTAGATTTTAACAGCTTTTAATGTTATTATGAAATACGGTTTTTGCATATTATAAAAAATCATGAAATATATATTTCGTTTTTCTCTAATAAACACTCATCCATATTTCACAAAAGTAATTATTTTTTATAGAACTTATATCCAGAAAAAGAGAAAGAGAAAAAATCCAGAGAAAGAATTTCTTTTAAATATTTAAATGAAATCACTCACTTCTTTATACGTTTGTCGATATAGTCGTCATATGTCTAACAATTTCATTGAATAACATGAAAATAGAAGTGGGCCAGGGAAATCTTACGTTTATTGAAATTAATTGAAATTGAACGGGTTGACGTAGGAATTATTTATAAATAGAATAATTCGAAATTGATCGAACGACGATATTGTTCCTCGTTTATATCGTTTGAAGTGTCATGATTGAGTGACGTGGCTGACATCAGTTCGGACGAAATTTGACAATGAAATGAAATCAAGATCGTTTGATTGATGAAATTTTACTGGTAAAATTCATTTCGATATTTAAGGAAAGAGAATTTTAAAAATGAATTTGTCAAAAACAAAAAAAAAAAAATTACTTTTTACTTGTCAATTTTATTTTTTTTAAATATGTTTATAAATATGAAATTTTGAAATATGAAATAGATATATCTTCACAATTGTGAATGCAATTTAAGATGATAATTTAATTTATATTTATATGTAAAATGGACGAAATTATAGCACACTATAATTTTCTTAATATTAATATATTTTATCCAAATTTTAAATATATATCATATAATCTTATATATTTTTCTTAATAAACAAGTAACGTTTTTTTTTATAAATTTTATATATATAATTATATTGTAATTGTAATTATAATTATATATATAAAAAATATATATATGTATATATTATATATATAATATATGTAATATATATAA
>NW_006267259.1:0-2705 GCF_000469605.1 Apis dorsata | reverse complement strand
CCCCCTTTTTTTTTTTTTTTTTTTTTTTCTTTCCTTCACTTCACCGTTCTCCCTTTTTCTTATACCCAAGCTTTTGTACCTCCCTCCCTTTCTACTCCTTCCGTTCGTTTCGAGGACGTAGGTGGTCGTAACCGAGGCAAAAAGATCGTTACGGGTAATGGGGTTGGGCTTAGCTTTTATCTCCTTTACCTTCTCCGCCCCGATATAACCCGATTCAGCTGTCTAAGTCACGACTAGTCACGGGATCCTCTCCAATACACCCTTTCGTGACGTTTACTCGGGATAATTACGCGGGCATTACGCTTCCAATCCAATTCGGGGCGAGTATCGTTCGATTCTCTGATACACCGTGAAACGAAGTAAACATTTCCATTTTATTTCACGTTGCTTTCTTTTCGCTTCGGTTCAAAAGCGGGGAAAAAGAAAAAAAAAAAAGTAGAGAAAATTCCTAGTTTATTGTATCACGGGAACGATTAATAGATTAATAGAATCGGGATTTACGAATTTGACTCTCGAACGAGAAATTTGAATCTTTTATGCGTTCCAACTTTTTCACGAGTTCCGATATAACGCCGTTATCGAGATTCTCGAGTTTTCTTCGCGATACGTCGCTTTTACCTTCCTTCTCTTTCCTCCAAAGTTTTATTCGCGCCCGTAATGTCATCCGTACTTCTCCTCCTCCTCCTCCTCCTCCTAATCTTTCCCAGAAACTCTTGTTACTTGTTATGAAGTTGACCGTCGATCGTCATGCTTCTTCCTTTCTTGGAACGCTTGTAACTTCCACAACGGACCGTTTTCATCAATTTTTCCTCCACTTTTCGCTGGACAACGGAGATTTCAAGAACGAAACTCTTCATCCACGTACATTTACGTATTTAACAATCACGATATTTAACAAGCGAAGAAAATTATACACGATTTTTTTTTCGTTCATTCCTATATTATATGTTTTTTTCTTCTGCCAACCGACGTGAAAAAGAATGAAAATAGAAAAAGAAAGAAAAAATTCGAAATACATCAAGATACGTTGAAAGAAGCTTTTTCAAGTCAAAGGGATATCTCGCTCCAGTTGGCTCGATAGAAAGTGTACGAAAACATTTTATACTTCGGTTGTTTCACTGGGTACAGGGAAAGGTAACATTTTACTTATATGCTTTTTTTTTTCTCTCCTTTTTTTTCTTTTGTATCACAAAAGCGCAAAAAAATATCTTCGAAAAAAATCGAAAACCACATTAAATTCACCATAGAGATTTCCTTCTTCTTCGTTCATCGATCAAAGTTAACGAAAACTTATAAAATATGAAGGGAAAGAAGGGAAAGTTTATGGTGAATTATGAGGCGTTAGGTTAGCCCTTGGATCGGTGGCTAATTACCTTCGGTCTTTCGCAGACGAGCTTCTTCTTCGCGTTCCCTTTGCGTGACGTAATTACTCACCGTACCTAATCCTGGTCTGTAAATATTTGCGCTATCGCGTAAGCGAATCATTCCGATGCTTCTGCTCTCCTTATTTCAACCCGTTTGTGCTTTCATTCCCGTTGGATTTCTAGATTACACGCGTCAGTCAAGATTAATTGGTCACGTGTATTACCCTTTTACCAGGGATAAGTCTACTCGGCTTTGAAATATTAACCGTGGGATGCGTTTGTTTCCTTTTATTTTCCAATTATTTCCGTCGATTAAATCGTTCTAGGCCATGAATGAAATTTTATTATAAATCGCGGAGAAAAACGTGGATAAGACGATTTCGCGTGATCTTTGTGAATGTGGTCTTAATATTGATGATAGCCTCTCTCTTTCTCTCGAGGCTCTCGTGATATTGTCAGATTTGTCTCGAAACACGAATGTCAATAGATTTTTCACGATGAATTTCTATTTTTGATTTGCGAATTCGGATTTCGTGTACACGCGACATTCTCGGTATCGTACGAAATTCGTTTAAAATTATTTAGAGAATCCAATACGAACGACCCAATTACGGTTTTAGCAATCTTGAATTCAATGGAACTCGCGCGGTTCCACGTAAAATACGAAACCAAATACAGAGAACCCCGTAGCCGGGGCTGCTGTAATATTCTATCATTTCCTATGGATTCAATTTGCAATACGGATCAATATTGACGATATTCGATCGAAATTTGATCTCTACGTCAACGATTCCAATTTTTCTTTCGATACTTCTCGAACGATAAAATCAGACGAAGAAGAATGAAAAAAAGGTGTATCGAGGTATTGTTAACAAGCGGAAGAAACTCGAGATGCAAGACGCGAGCTTGAGGTTTTACTTCTACGCGTTTTAATCGAGTCTGCTCGAGTGGGTGATTCATGGTGGGAGACGTTTTCGAGATTTATAGTCCATATATCGTTTTGATTATCCTCCAGTTCGATATCTCAACTTTTATCTTCACCTCAAACGGAAACAAATATAGGTGTTTTATGGATAGGGGTGTTTTATAGAAAGGGAACAGCAGGATAGATTTGCGTGTTCCTCTTTTTCGCGCGATCGACGCGAGCGGTATATCATGGACATGGAAGTTTCGTTAAGGGACAAGTGACAAAGTTTAATTTATTATTTCGCGATATTGCGTCCCCCTTGTTTTAAGATTCACGTCAATTTATCGGCGCAACTCGCAGTTTCAACGTTACGAGTTGTTATTTGCGCTTTTTCTTTCCTATTTTTCTTTTTTTTTTTTTTTTTTTGCCTCCGA
>NW_006267258.1:0-2700 GCF_000469605.1 Apis dorsata | reverse complement strand
TGATCCGTCACGGGAGGAGATTTGCCCGCCACTTTCCAACCCAAGATCGCGAGCGCACGCAGATGCAATTTTACGTGCAATGTTGACGTTACGCGCTCCGCGTTTCCATAATTAGAGGAACCGGGGAAAGATGGATAGCTTGTTGAGATTGAATTAATAGCCTGGTGTGCAGTGTGTTCAGACGCTAATTAAACCTTCCCCCTCCCCAGGTTTTTCGGGAAAATTGGAAAATCTATTATTGGGACGCGAGAAATTCTCGGGAATCGTCGAGTTTGAAATTACTTGTTGTCGAGTGAAAATTTATTTGCATCTTTAACGAGAGGATATATATATATTTTTTTTAATTGTTGAAAAGTATGGATTGTTGAACGAATCAAAGAATCATATGTGTGTATATATATATATATATTTTTTCAATTCACATTCTCTAGCTATTGAAAGGAATCGTGAATGATGCGTGTTTGAAATATTTATAAAACATTGGAGGAGGAATTGGTAATCGATACATTTGCAATTTCGTGTCTGTTACCTATTTTAAAGATATCGATGTTCGTAATATTTTTCTCGTTTGATATCGACGGAAAAGAAGGGGAGGGGGCATTTGAGAAGATGACGGAGATGAAGTCGAGCAATCGGCGTTAAAAGAATTGGCGATAAAAAAATATTTACATATCATTGGGCGAAACGGAAAGCAATTTATCCGGTTTGGAATGGAGTTTTCGAATTGTTCGCGGATCCCATTTCCCCCCTTCCTTTCCTCCCCTCACGAGCAGAAGTTTTCCGCTAGTTTGAAGATTGCCTCGAATTGGAAAAGAGTTACATAATGCAACTTGAAGCGAAGAAGAATGAACGAGATGGCACTTCGATCGCGATTGTAACGCGAGACGATCCATTTATTAGAGGCCCTTTTGCACCAACATTCTCGTTCCAGCCAAGCTATTGCAGTTGAAATTCCAATCGAGTCTCGTTGCGCGAGCATAATGGAACGGATTGCGTAGAATATTTTCCCAAAGGGTGAAACGAGGGGGAAAAAATGGAGAAGAAGGGAAGAAAAGGAATTCGCGTCTTTTAAAACTGAAACGTGCTCCGTTTTTATCTTCCCTTCGAACGAATCTTTAAAGATGAGATACTCGTGCTTATAAGAGATTCGAATATGGAGAGAAATAGGTATCGGAGCGGAAGCAGGTATCTCGAGCGTTTTTTTTAAGCAGAAAAGTGTCAAACGCAGGACAGGTTTGACCGTGCCAGACACAAAGCTTCGAGATTTTTGGTTACCGTTGAAAAACATTGCCGCTGTCAATACCATCTACCAAAGTTGATTGAAAAGGGAAAAGAGTGGAAACTGTTCATTTGGAAAAAAGGAAAAAATGTAACGTTGTTTTTCGTGCGATAGTTTTTACATCGACCAACAAAAGTATTCCCACGAAATCTTATAATCTCAATTGAAAGATCGAGAATCGAGAATTGTAATTCTAAGGTATCACAGAAACCAATTGTAAAATAGTTCATACGTGAACAATATTGACAATAATGTTGACGTTTATCCGCGAAATTTGTCGATTGACTTAATAAAAAAAAATCCAACTTCTTGGAATCAATGAAATATGCAAACGTTGGAGTAATAATCTCAATTGAAAGATCGAGAAAGAGAATCGAGAATTGTAATTCTAAGGTATCACAGAAACCAGTGTAAAACAATTTATACGTGAACAATATTGACGATAATATTCGTCGTCTATATGTTTCGATACTCTTGACGATATTATCAATACTCATTGATATCGAGGGCTCGCACAACGATATAGAACTCCATTTACCCGAACTATTTTTACAAAATTGACTTATTTTAATAAAAAAAAAAGTTCAACCTCTTAGAATCAATGAAATATGCATCCATCGCTGGTGTAATAGTTGTATCTAAAAGAGTATCATCATCGAAATATTCATTGAACCAAACCGACAATTATCCTTTCCACAAACAAACGGATATAATAATCGTATTAATCGTAAAACAGAGCCAGAGAGTTCCCTCCGCATCATCGATAGACTTTCTCGAATCTGTTCCGAATAAAACGTCTCTCTCTCGACGATATATCTCGTTTCGTTTCCTGGCGCGATGATCCTCCTCGCCCCTTTCGCCTCTAATTGCGTGTACAGTTCGGTTCAATTTTCTCTCGGGAACGAGTTGGAGGGAATTGTCAGTGTATGATAAATACCATATACCAGCCTCCTCGGTTTTCTCGATGCGTGGTTATCACCGTCGATCGTGGATTTATCGGGCATTGCGCTCCACGGAAAATCAATTCCATCGCGCGCGAATCCACCGATCTCGATTCCTCGACAGAGAGAGAGAGAGAGAGAGAGGGAGAGGGAGGGAGCGACTTTAATACGGTCGTGAGTAGTGGGCCGTCGGTAATCGCGACGAGGTCATTAATCTGGCGAGCATCGGCCGTGTCGTGTCTTGTCGGAGCGCCTACTATTCGATATCGATCCCCTTTCGACCGTCTTAGTCTTATCGAACACCAACCGTTCCACTTTACACCGCTTCCGTTTTCTTCGCGCCTTTTCCTCCTCCTCAACGTCGTGTCCTCGTCCTCATCTTCGTCATCGTCTTCATCTTCATCATCTTCATCATCGTCCTCTTCTTCGTCGTCGTCCTCTTCTTCGTCGTCGTTCTCTTCTTCGTCATCGTCCTTTTCT
>NW_006267257.1:0-2692 GCF_000469605.1 Apis dorsata | reverse complement strand
GGTGGAGACGGCATGGACGGTGCTCGGTCGTCGTCGTCGTCGTCGGCGGCCATGCCGTGGGGCCGGCGCTCTTTTATTTCGAAAACAATGGAAGGGCGCTTTGTTTCAGGCATTGTCAGGCGGACAGTAACGCGCGCACAAAAGTTATAATGAAACGCTATTTATTTAAATGTATAGGTGCCACGGTGCCACCAGCCCCCTCGGCTTTCCTCCACCCTCGTGGTCCACAAACCTCTTTGTGTACGTGCACAAGCACCAACACCGTCTCGGTCATCAAGCGAGCCGTTCTTATTCCGTATTCTTTTATCCCGCTATCACATTTACGGTGCCATTCTTCCCGCGGCAATTGTCTTTTTAAGACGATATAAGAAGCGGCGCGTGCGCCGACCAACACCAGTTTTCTTCCCAGCCGACGATTAAAAATCGTCAATCAAATGTCCGGATAAATCGAGGATATTAGGATGTTGAGATTTCGAGGAATCCCGTGCATGTTCGTGTTCGAACGTTTGTTTCGAGACCGAGAGAGAAGGAGCGCTGCTTGAGAAACCAGTACCAAATACCAATTGGTTTTATTGATGATCCAATGAAGAAGGTAACCCGATATCTCGTTGGGGAACGTCTAAATTGATCGAAGCAAATAGAATGATGATTTTATGATGGCCGAGACTACGGCCTTTCCATCCTCTCGATGCTGAGCTCTTGGGGGAGAAGATTTTTTTTTTCTTTTCTTTTTTTTTTTTTCTTTTTGGGAACGTTCCATAGAACTAGAATTCGGATAATTTGTCTAATTGCTCCGGATTACCGACGGCTAAATGAAGATCCAAGCACAATGGAAGAATTAACAGAGACGATGGAATGCAAAGTTGCGTTTAAGTGGGAACAACTGTAACAATTAGATGCATATCCGGAGATCTTTGGAGCGAATGCAATTAGATACCGCTGGACAAACGACTGTATTATAAATTGCATCTCATTCGGAGAAGAAGACAACGGCTTCAGGCTTAATAATCGTTTCCTGTGGTTCGCCGACGCCTGCGCAGAAATAATCTCTAATTCGTCCCGTAATGAAATAATAATTTGCCATTTGAAAGGCGCGACTATGCGGCTCAAGTGAGAATCAATCAGTTTCTCAGATTTTCCCTCTCTTAGTTCAATGAGAAATTACGCTCGGAAATTTTTATTCGTATTCGTCAGTGCGTGCACTCGTGACAGTGGTGGATTGATGAAATCCGTTGCATCCACTTAAAAAATTCTATATTTTAAGAGACAATTCATAAATTTCTTCGAGAAAGCTTCTTTCATCGTGTGTGCAATTTATCGCGGAGCTTCGGAGCCGCTCGAAATTACGTCCACGGAATTTCGCGACAATACCCATGGAAGTCTCATCGCATTCTAGCCGTCGACCGCGATGCATATGAGCTAACATGGTGTATGCCTGGGTTCCTCGTTTTCCTTTCTTCCTTCCTTAATAGAAAGGAAACGCGCTTTTCTTCTCGTTAGTTCCTTTTTTTTGATTCTGTTTAAAAAAGAGTTGTACGACACCTGCGAACTGGTCTATCTTTCACGAATATGCTTTATGGCGAGAAAAAAAAAGACGATTCTTTTCAACGTATCGAATGAATCGAGAACGATAATATTGAGAAATCGATTGTAATAATAACTCTTGGTGTTGAATAGATCGAGTTTTAGTTTGAAGCGAGATAAAAATCTTCGATATCGAAAGAGCGAAATTCGAAATTACGTTAAAAATTCTTGTTTCTTACAAAATTATCGCTTTTAGAATTTTTTAAAAATCAATTTAATCGATTCAAATTATATATATACATATATATATATTTAGAGATGCTTCAATTATTTACAAAAATATTTACGTAAAAATATTTACGTAGAAATCTTATCGATCGTAAAAATATTACCGTCCAAAAGTAAGAAAATTTATAATATTTAAGGAAGACAAAAATTTTAATTTTTGTAATTGTTAAACTAATTTTTTATAATTATTAAAAAAATTAAATATTATTAATTATTTAGAGATGTTTAATACACCGAAATCTTCTCGATCGCATATACGTTATATAATGATCGTATAAAAATAAGAATTTTATAATATAAAGGAAAAAAAAAAAGTTTAATTTTACAATTGTTACGAACAATTAAATATTGATTATTTAAGAAATGGTTAATACATCCAAATTTTAAAATTTTCGATCGAATAAATATTATGATCGTAAAAAAATAAGAATTTTATAATACTCAAGGAAGACCAAAATTTTTATTTTTCTAATTATTCGCATAATTTTTTTTTAACTACTATTATTCGAAAAATTAAATATTAATTATTTACAAAGATGTTTAATACATCCAAATTTTAACGGTTTCGATCGTATAAACATTACATTATGATTGTATAAAAATAAGAATTTTATAATATTTAGGAAGGAAAAAAAAGTTTACTTTTATAATTTTTACGAACAATTAAATATTGATTACTTATACAAATATTTAATACATCGAAATCTTAAAATTTTCGATCACATAAACATTATATTATGATCGTACAAAAATAAGACTTTTATAATATTCAAGGAAAACAAAAATTTTTTATTTCTGTAATTTTTAGAGTATTACTTTTTTAATTACAATTATTACAGAAACATTAATTATTTACAGAGATGTTTAATACATCGAAATC
>NW_006267256.1:0-2692 GCF_000469605.1 Apis dorsata | reverse complement strand
ATATATATTTGATTTGGTTGCCTTGCATTTCTTTTAGTTACCAGAATTTATGAACGTTATATTTTATTAACAAAAAGCTATTAAACCAAAAAGAAGATACCGTCATACCATGTTTTCAAAGAACGTTGATTTCAAAATGAGAGCGGTACTTATTTAATATATCTTATGTTTATAAAAAACGGCGTTGCAGATTAAACAGTGCCACAAAATACTAGGAAAAACAAACAGAATTCAATAATTTTCTTGTGGTGCCTTGAATAAAATTCAAATAATAGAATTCAAACATCTGCTTTTTGCAGGAACTTCTCATATAACTTTCTACAATCCTTTCATACTGTAAGTTGTATTATCTAAAACATACATTACCTTATCCTTATTCATATATTAACTTTTACTAATTACTCTATATCATCTATGTAATTTATATTCTAAGAAGTAATAGGTGATGTTTTAGTTTAATTACAGTTTTAAAGTTTTTGTTTGCAAAGTATTATTTTATCTTTTCCAAATTTATAGTTTTCAAAGAGATTCAATTTTTGGATTAGTAACTATATTATTATGATACATCTAAAAAAATAAAAAATTAATTTGTCAACAAATAATTTATAATTATTATTAAATAGTTATGACAGCTTTAAAACTTTCTAAAATTTATTATATAAGGAAATTCTTCGAATATAGAAGAAAATTGAAACACATATTACGACATTCTATTTGATGTTTACAAAATGTATAGTCCAAATAATAATCTTATGTGGCTAATTCATAATTTCTTCAATTTTTTTTTTTTTATTTTTTGCTTTTGATTCGTACTCATTTTTAGAATCTGCTTAAAAATTGTAATATTTGTTAATACATAAATAAAATCGAATTTTAGTTGATCAAAATATTGAGTATTGAATATTGAATAAGTATAATTAAACATTACATTGATTTCATTTAAATATATAACAAGAATAACCTGCACTATTTGCATTTTTTAAATTTGATACTAAAATAAGTTTTAAATGTAACAAAAAATGTCAATGTTAGTGTACCGCTAATAAGTATTCATAATGACTTGTATTATTTTAATTAGATTATAATAAAGAGAAAAGTGTAATTACCGATTCCGTCTGGTAAAACAATATTCGTACTATTAAATTATTTATGCTGATTAATAACATATTGTACAGTTATAAAATAATCAGAAAAAGTCGGTTTAGAAAACGAGCACGAGTCACTTCAGAAAACATACATTTTTACATTGTGTATAGCAATCATGACAAATAATTCCTATCATTAAGAAGTAAACGAATGAAGATATGACGTGAATAAAGTATTTACACGAGATGCTGTTGAAATCCTTACAATTCAGCATGTGTATCATACTTTTCGGAATAAATTATTTTACCGAAAAATTATTCGAAATACTACTAACACAAAAAAAGTAAATAAGTAATAAATTGTAAGTAATATCTTGTTAGCAATTGCATTATACATATATACATATGGATAGGATGGTTTGAGAGTCATGGGAGACCAAGTGTAGAATAGTTCTCTCTAGAAGAACAATAAAAATGTAAATCTATAATCATAAATTATTAACAAAATGATCAATTTCGTCAACTAAATGATTTCTGGAAACAGATTATTCTATCATCCTAACTATATAGGATATTTCAAAACTGTATTGTATAACGCTAATGACTTAATGACTATAAAATATTGTGCTATACAAAAAATGCTTTTGAAATATATGTATAATTTTAAATGATTATCATTAGAATATCATGTGTCATATGTATAATTTTAAATGTTATCGTTAAAATTTGAATTTATCATTTAATTTCGAAATTAATTTAGAAATTAAGTTTATTGTTTGAAAAGTTAATAAATTTAAATTTACATATTAAACATATTATCTTTAAAGAAATTTTTCTTTAAGAAACATTATTACATATACATATATGATTCAATTTATAGTTATTAATTAATATTTTAAATAAATATTTCATTCTTTTTCAAGCATAACAAATTTTTATAAAATGTTTTAGCTTATGTAAAGTACTTATGTAAAACATTAAAAATTAGAAATATATTAGACTATTTATGTTAATTACATAAATATTTTTATAAGTTGGTAAATAATTTATATATTATATATATTTCTTATATATCTTTTTATATATATATTGAATTCCATATTTTTAAAACATCTTTATATATTCCAAATAAGTATATTTAAATGAATATAATCATTTCAAGGATTACTAATTAAAAAAATTAATACAAATATTTTTTTTTATATTTATGGATAATTTGAACATTTTTCATTTTATAAGTTATCAAATAAAAATATATCAAATGTAATATATAATAAGAAAATAGAAAAAAATAAAATATAACAAAATATATCAGAAAATGAAAAAATATATTTAAAAATTTAAATAAAGCAGTTCCTTATAACAATTACTAAGTGGTAATATCTTTTATCTTTTTATTAAATAATATTTATTAAATAATTTTATTAAATAATAACTTACAAAATAAAAATATAAAATGCATCGCACAATTAATTATTCTAATTAATTCTAATTATTCTAATTAATAAAAAAAATAGCTATTACTATGTAATAAATATAAATATCTAAAAATAAATGTATTAAAAGGAACTTTGTGATATTTATACAATATAAATGTATAAAATATT
>NW_006267255.1:0-2661 GCF_000469605.1 Apis dorsata | reverse complement strand
TTAATATTTTAATTTAAATATTTTAATTATTTATACAAAATAATTTATAATATAAAAATAAATTATTATATTATATATTATATATCATAATATTATATATAAATTATAATAAATTTTCTAGTTCTTAATATATTTCGATAAATATAAATATAATGATTTTTTCAGAATATTATTAAAAAATATTGTTTAAAATGTGATTTGATATATATTATTTTCGTTCCATTAAAAGTTATAAAATTAGTTATAAATAATTCTTTTATTATATATATTAGATACTTTTGAATGTGACATATTTGTATAAATCATGAATTAGAAATAATTTGAGAATATTCCAGATATTTAATAATTAGTGAGTCTCGAATATCATTTTGCAACATTTTGAAAAAGATTGACATATATTTATATATATATGTACACCTAATTTTTTTTCAAAAATGAAAACAAATAAAAATTTTTTTAAAAAAAATTAACCTTTGCATTTTATAATTATCTGTGTAAGCATATTATTTTTTTCAGAAAAAAAAATAAATTTATAAATAATATTACATATCTGTTTTTACTCATACTAAATTTATCTCTCAAGAAACTTATCTTTATTTTTATTTTTATATATATACTAAATAACTATACTAATAAAAAAATTATTGAAAATTATTATTTAAAAATCAAAAACAAAGAATTACAAGAGAATATTTTTTAATTATCTATTTATGAAATTATGTGAATATTTTAATGAATATTAGAATGAATATGTCTATTAATTAATTATAATAGATTTTGTCATGATACATATTGTATATCATATATTTCATTGAATGTATTATATTCATCTATAATTAATATAATTATGTTATTGTAATGTGTTATTTATATTAATATTGATATCTTTAATAAACTTTAGACATATTTATATTTTTTAAATATAATACATAAAAAATTTTTATAATATATATTATTATCATATATATATATTTTTAAAATTATATTCCATATTCTAAATCATGATTTTTATATCAATATTTAATATATTTTAAAAATGTTTTAATAATTTTTTTGCACTTTGCATAAGAATTTAAAGAAAGAATGATTATATTTGTTTTTTGGAAAAATATAATTCATTACGTAATATTAAAAAAAAAGAATTATCAAAACGATAATTAGATACATAAATATAAAATATCAAAGTGTACTCTTCTATTATATTTTAAAAGTTGTCGAAAGATAAGCAAATAAATGATTCGTGATTCTAAATAATTAATATGCTAGAGATTAATATGCTAAATACAACATCAAAATTATTAAAATTAAAAAATTTTTTTAATGTAAATTCTGTATAAAATGATATTAATTTATAAAATAATTTATTTTTCTAAAAATATCTTTATTATTAATATTTTATAATTTTTAAAAATTTTTGTTCATTTTGTTTATTTTTTTTTTATTTTGTTTGGATATTTTCCACATAATTTTTGTTTACTTTCAATCATATCTTGATTTATAAATATATTTCATATATGTAATAATCGAACTAGAAATAAAAATAAATTATAATTTAAATTTGGTTTTAGAATCATTAAAAAAAAATTAAATTTGTTTTTTTTGGTAATATATATATATTTTATTTAAATTAGTGGTTTTATTAATAAGATATGTTTTTTTGTACATATTTAATTTCAATTTCAATTTATTTTTGATAATGTTTTGAATTTAAAATTTTGTGATAAAGCTTTATTACATAGCTTATTTAATAATAAACTTATAGTAATGATAAGAGCATCTTATTAATAGATTCATTTTGAAAAATTAATATCTTAAAGTTATTATATATTTCAATCTCATTAATCAAAGATTAGTATTCTTCACGATAAATTTATTATATATGTTCTTTTGCTTTCACTTAATCTTTATCTCGTATTTTTCATTCTTTTGGATCATATCGATATGAATCAATATATCAATAGATATTAGCGAGAAAATAAAGAAAATGAAAAACAGGAAGAAAGAATCTCTTTATCTATCCAACAGTCTATAGGAGGAGATTCGATCTATTCGAAAGATTCAATGATCGTTTAGGTAATTGAATGATAACTATTGTTTGTTCATGGTTGACAGAATATGTTAATATTCTTTGTTACAAATGATTGCTTTTACCTACACTTTAGTAATGCTCATTGTTTTAAATCTTTTAGAGCTGAATTTCCTTGTCGCTTTGATCGCCGAACAACTGTGTCATTAGATGAGCTTATTGGTTTCTAAAGAAATTGACCAATTTCTCGTAATTAAATGAAACGAAAAAAAAAATTTTATTATTAATGTCCGTTAAGATATTCACTCAAGTTTTGTCGAATTAAAGATCATCATTACTAAGAGTTGATTAAGAGGGACGTTAAAATGTTTATATAATATAATAGCTTTAGGGTATACATAATCGTTAGATGTAATAGAGATATAGTTTTTTTATAACAAATGATATTTGTTAAAACTAACTGTCAGTATATCATCAGTAAACAGTTAATTTTATATACATTATATATATATATTTTATATATTTTATATATATATATTTAATGAGAATTTGAATGTTTTTGACTAATTTAAAATTTGACGAATTTTTTATTTTTTTTTGTATTAAGAAAATTATAAGAAATTTGATTTCAATTA
>NW_006267254.1:0-2649 GCF_000469605.1 Apis dorsata | reverse complement strand
TTTTTTTTTTTTTAATATTTCTCGACTTGGCGGAGTACCCTGTCTGTGATCCATTTTTTTGTCTTCATCTTCACATTACACGTACGTTCACCACTTTTATTTACGTACCCATCCATTCCCCCTCCCCCGTTCCTTTCCCGTAGCCTACCAACTCCGCATCTTTCCCTGCTGCCTTACCTTTCCACACACGGTCTTCCGATGTTTTTTGAGCAATAAATACTTTCTCCACTGACAACTGCACATTGAATTGACGCACGGGACACACTCACGCATACACGAACAATATTCATTCGCTACCAGCCGTCCGCATCGACAGAACTCTGAAGGTTGCTCCAATTCGAACACCTTCGACGATATGAATTCTTTTTTCGATCGTAATATCGATATTTCGTAATATCGATATTTCGTAAAATCGAAATTAACCTACGCGGATTTGAAAAATCTTCACGTGACTTCATTCGGTTTCGATGTGCGTTTGTAATATTATATTTAACGTTTGTAAAATACGTTAAACGTACGATTAACTTGGAAGAAACGTAGTGAAAGTTTTAACGATTCTTAGTGAAATATTTTGGAAAATGGATGATATCATTGTTGATCCCACTTTCTATGATATATATATATAGATTAAAAACGAACGTACGATTCGAGATTCCATTGAAAATGGCGCGTAGGTAAAATGTTCCTAGAACAAAATTTATTTTTGAGTGCTGCTTATCGCGAACGGCTTTCTCATCATTCTCACTTGCATCAACCGTTTTAAACTTTCATCCATACCAATATAGCTACATCCACAAAGTTTAATGTTACGCTTTAATTAATGATTATCAATTCATATCAATTCAATATCAATGTATTACAATCAGACAATACTCAACAGTGATCGTTATTCATTATATATTACAATAATTAAGAGTGACAACAACATGACGACGGAGGCGTTGAAGCATTACAAGGGAGAAGAGAGAGTGGCACAATGTGATTTCTTAGGAATGATGAGAAAGAGTAGAAGAGGCGTCGATAGTGGACATCTTTACTACATGTAATACAAAGAGAGGTAATGATGACACGAGGACAATGGGGAATCTTTTTTCGATGAATATGAATTGCGCGACAATGATCAAGTGAACATCAGGTGATGGATGCACGACGATGAGAACGAACGATTAATGATAAAATGGAACAATGAGCTGGAGACCAAGGAGGGGAAGCACGCACACTCAACACAACCGTCACATCGAGCTGGCCTCGCGCGCGGCCATAGTCCATAGATTAATACCTATCAACTAATACACAGTCTGTCTCCGATTTCGCGGACGACTCCTTCCTTTTTTTTCGTTTTGGATGCATGTAAGTATAAATAATACGCGTAATGCATAGCGCACGTACAGTATGGCGAGCTAATCGATCGACGATCAACGATTGAAATTTATGTTTACAAATTTGGACAAGAATCGTATTGTTACACTTCTGTTTCTATATTTTCTTCTTTTTTTCCCCTCTTGCTTATTTCTTCCTTTCTTATACAACAATCAATCGTCGCGAGAGAGATATCTCGGAATTAGCGCCAATACTGTACGCGCGCTCTTTTTTCGGATACTGCATATACATACACACATACTTTTTTGCGCCAGTATAAAGTGTATATATGTACACATATACATACGACATACCATCCATGTATATATAATATACCCATATGTTTAATTAATCATCGTTAATCGTTAATTATCTTATTTATTAAAATTCGTCAGTTCGTAATTCAAAAAAATTTCAGCTAGTAGCGGTGGATGGAAATGTTTCTTCGTTAAAAATCGCCGATCCCCGATAGCGGCGGCAAATATTGGCCGTTTTAAACACATTTACAAATTATCGGATTGATCGGCTGATTCGTTCACTCACTTATAACACTAATGTTTCTATTATTTTCGTTCGTTTTAAAATCCTATCCGCCGGACGTGGCGTATTAATCGACGCCACCATCGACGATATCATAGCGCGCGAAAATTTATCAGTTTTCATTTTGTATGATTGTGGCCGCCAGAAGGTGTGGGTGCACGTCGATAATTCTATTACAATTAATCGTGATTTTGGTATTTTATGTACAATTGTATGACAATGCGCTGTGTGATTATCGCCACACCATGGTATCCAGCGACCAAATTCAGAAGACTTTGTCACAAACACTTCAATCCTTGTAAACATTTCAAACTTCTCCTCCTGTCGAGCATTTCAGCGGTCCATTGTGCAATTTCTTCTTTTTAATAATAATTCGCGTACTAAGCTGAGATAACTGGCTTGCACGGAAACCTGAGACGATCGATTACAACATAGGCCAGTCCTCTTGGTGCTTGATTAAGAGTACCTAACTGCGTATTGAGTATTCAGCACGGTAGCTCTTGGCGGGCGGGCTTTGTCATATGCTTCATAGAGTTCATGGTACATCAGGGGTTATCCGCCGCCATTATATTGTGTACTTGTTCGAGTTTGTATGCCAATCTCTGTTTCTGCGAGAACTCATCCTCTTCCAGAGTAACTATCAATTGTTCGTTGTATTTACCCGCGTACGTGTATAATTCGTAAAGGGCACAATTCGTGTTGAATTCCGTCGTGTGTAACTATATAAAAAAAAAAAAAAAAAAAAAAAAA
>NW_006267253.1:0-2648 GCF_000469605.1 Apis dorsata | reverse complement strand
AGGGGCCGTGCAATATCTCCAAAACCTACTAAAAAAAAAAAAAAAACGTTTCGTGAGGACGATCACGTACAGTACTATCCGAATTAAAATGCGACTCCTTACAGAATGTGTCATGTGGCGAACCCCTTTATTAATTAATCATGGAACATGTTAATCAGATTTCTGAACAGGGTATGGATAAACGGTGCCGACGCCATTACGAATTCAGATATTTATTTCTCGAAAAGCTACAATTCCTCAAAAAGCTTCCTCTTTAATTTTCTATTTACTGCGTAAATTCATAATAATTTTCACTTTTTGCGAAATTAATTACGCGGCGATACGCGATTTTTCAACAATAACAAACTCGGCGCGATAGAAATTTTCTCGAAGAATGGACGAAAGAAGCCGCGGTCACGTATCCCGCGTTGCATTCTTGCAAAATCATCGAGTGTGCGAGAAAGTTATCGTGGTCCACGTGAGAATTTGAGACACAGTTTTGAACAATATGGAGCGGGACGAGTCGAACGAATGCCGAACGTTATCGAGGCCTGTAAGCGATCGAATTATGATGGTATATTCACATTTCCAGGAAAAGGTGCTAATTACATTTTCGATTTGGCACGCGTATTCCCCCACCCTTGCGATCCTCGATAACAAAATAAACAACGAAAACAACTGCCATCCAAGTTTTGCCTGAACTCTAAGTCTGATCGAATCTTGTTACTTAATCCCTTTACTTGATCCCAGTCAATAAACATTTTTTCAATTATATATAAATGATAGTAATGAAGTTATTCAAAATGATCGTTCAAAGAGAGGAAAATCTAATTTTCTCACAAAGTATTTAATTTACGAATATTCTTTTTTCTTTCTTTTTAGTCGATTTCGCGCGGTGCACAGAAGTAAGATGCCCTCGTTACATAACGGAGCATTTGAACGTATCGCGAGCCATAGTCACAGCCCATAGTATTCCTCGAACGGCATTCTTGTGCACTTGACCCCGAAAATTGAACGTGACGTAGACGGCGTAGACGCGTGCTTTCGTAGGCGCGAAATCGTTTCGCAACCATCGGCGAGCCGGTCGTAATCGTTGCGAAAATCGCTACGTCATCCCGTTAGCCGCTTTGCACCGTAAACCGAGCGAAGTAGCGAAAGTAAGAGAAACGAAGACACACGGGAAGTGAGAACGACCTTGATTCGTAATTTCTCACTTTCCTAGATCGATCTATTCTATTTTTATCGTCGAACTCGCGAATTTCTCCAGATCCTTGATCTCGTTATGACGCGATATAACAAAACGTGGATGGATTGACTCCGTGGTGATGGCACCGTAACCCACAAACCGTTTTCATCCTTCCCACTCATCGTTACGTGATTTCCAAAGTGAGTCTAATAGAAATCGATTAGTCACGTAGAAATCCTTTCTCCGTTATCGACCTATCTTACTATAACCACGTATTGCAGTAGGATGGAATCAGTGTTCCTGTGTGCACAACGTCGCGTAGACACAAAAAATTATTTGGATGGAAATTATACACAGATAACATTGACTTTTATTTTCGTGCACGAAAATGTATATTGATAAATAGAATAAAGGATAAAAAAATATTTTATCCTATCGAGATAAAGATGATGCAATTAACGCGCGATCTATTAAGTCATTGCGAAAAGTATGACGTCTCGAAGGCAAAGGTTACCGTTCCGAGAAAAAATCTACGAAAGAAATGTCATTGTTTATACGTATCCGAGATGTACGTTTTACCGAGAACAAATCGTTTATTTTCTTTCGGAAGTAATAGCGTTGGTCGCTAACGAAGGAGCAATTCCAAGTTCCTTCGATCTAATGGGGGTTCCCGTGGAATTACGAGAACTGGTAAAAAAGAGCGTAAACCGATTCGCGTAAAGAAATAGCACGTAGGATAGGTTTACGTAGAAAGGAGACATCGAGATTAGCAGCGAGATGACCAAACACTTCGTCAATTGTATCCATACACGATATGCGATTTTACTATAAACGTATAACGTAAATTTTATCTTTCTCGATCGATCACGTACGATTATTTACGCGTATTCTGTAACGAAAACGTTTATCCGTTAGAAAAACCGTATTCTTGCCGATCTTATCGCAAGATACGAGAGATGATCGATTACGATTAATTAATAACAGAAGAATGAAGGAAAACACGTATTATCACGAACGTTCAACGTAGAACGCATTAACAATAGATACAATGGATATATAACTATGCAAATGAATCACATTTACAAGTTCTAGATCGTAAACGGCTGGCTCCCTCTACTATTCGCGAGAGGAGGTCGGAGAATGCCGATAAATTTCGCGGATGGAATCGAAAAGCGTGGAAAGCGGTTATCGCCGCATTGGCATTGTCATTTTCACGCGACCAGAGTTATCCCTCCCCGCGACGCGCCTCTTATCATCCCGTAGAATCTCGCCAGCCGCGATTAATCCGTGTTACTGCACCAGCACCAGCGAGATATCGTAATTATTACTATTACTCGTCATCTTCTCTATTATTAGCGTTGTGTTATGTCTACGGAAACTCGCGTGTGTACGTGGCACACGTATACGGCCGAGTATGCGCTCGCTCTGACGTAGTCAAAAGTCACGAGCCGCCGTTCTCGCTTTATTAATTGCACACGTTCGA
>NW_006267252.1:0-2631 GCF_000469605.1 Apis dorsata | reverse complement strand
AAAAAAAAAAAGCGATAAAGTCACGCGTAATCACGACGCGTGGATCGAGCAGAGTGGAAACGACAATACAATGCATAAACGCATATTTAAAACGATTTCTTAATAATCCGGCTATAATAATCACGGCGATAAGCACGATCGTTTTTTATCGAGTTATTTTTTTTTTTTTTTTTCGACTTTGTCGTCTTTGTCAAGCGAGAACCATTTCTTTTATTTATTTATACAATTACAATTTAACATTATCGTCGTTTCCATATTTTCCGAGAAAACGGAAACACGAATCAAACATTCATCATTTATAAATCACGCGTAAGCGTACGACATATGTATATAAAACTTACGAGTGTTACGATTAGTTATTATTATTAATGATCCGAGCGCGTACATTGTTCGTCGAAGTAATGGAAATGGAAAAAAATTGTATCAAAGCGTTCCTATTTCGTGACACATTCCTTCATGTTCAAAAGAATAAGCAAAAAAGAAAAAAAAAAAAAAAAAAGAAACGAGGGAAGTTTATCGAAACGTAAGTTATAATATTAATTACATAACGATATCGCGTCAATCGATATACTCGCGTTTGGAAATAATCCGCACTCTCGTTTCACGTCATCGAATTTTCGATGTAATTGCCAAAAATATCGATTCTATATTCTCGCTCATATTCTACTTACGCGTGCGTACGTCTTCTTCAGACGACACGATATTACGATAAATGTATCGCACGTTGCATAGTTAAACTTTGATATTACGCTTGCAATTATTAGGGCAAGTATCGATTATACTTTTTTCTTCCTCTTTTTCGAATGTCACGCGGCACGATACACGGAACAATTCCGTTCTACAATAATTTAAATTCCAAATTATCGCTTGTTACATTAGAGAAGCACGATATAAAAGACATTCGACAATAGCGTGGAAAACAGAGAAACAATAGAGAAGAAAGAGAAAAAAAAAATATCGGTCGCGTACGAGGCTCGAAAAAATCAATCGATCGACGAGCAAATCGAACGTAGCGTTTTTCTTTCATCAACTATAAGAAAGAGAAGATAAAACGTGCAACACGTTTACGACAAACTATCGATCGAAAGAAAAGTACATCGAACGATATTTACGCGTCGTCGGTGATAAAACGATCATGTACGCGTTTAGAGATACACACATTGTTTGCATACATTCGCAAATATTCGAGTCGGACGAAAATATCTGGATGCAGCGAAAAAAAAATAATAATTGTCACGATAATGGACAAGGGAAAGAAACGAAAAGAAAGATCGATAACGCGTCGTCTATGCGTCGAGGAAAAAGTCGTAAGAAACGAAGAATAGCCTAACGAAACGTAAAATAACGAACGAATCAAATTAAATTAAAAGGAATACGATATTCCATTACCACGCGTATATCTCTCAGTTTGGTTATCTATAATATCATTTAGCACATTATTCGTAAAACGACCGTTAGACGTTATATAACGCGCTTCGCTCGCAACGCGTAAGAACGCGCGAATCGAGAACGAAGCCACGAAAATAAGGCAAAAGAAAAGTGTCGTTAAAAAGGAAAAAAGAAGAAAAAATTTACGAACGTTTTAGATAAGAAGTCGTTTTTTGAACAGCACTTCTAGGTGCTGCTATGTCTTCCATTATTTGTATATTGATAATAAAGTCGGTTACGAATATAAATACACAGCGGTACGCGTACACAAGGCTGCGCATGCGCATCGTGTATAAGTGTACACGTGCCAAAAAATATTCTTAGGTACGTGTATATTTATACGAGGGTATCGAACACGATTAAAATTATGTAACTGAAAAATACGGCATAATATTATATAATAAAAGTTAAATGCAAGATAATTTTTCGCTTCATTATTCTGCCCATTACATAGGTGCTCTATTCTATCAACTCTTTAATCTTTTAACTATTTCTTTTCTTTTTTAACAAGAATCACGAATTAATTAAGCGAGTATAAAATACGCATGGAAATCAAATATGCACATATTTTTCTTTATTTTATTACATCGTTGTATCGATTCGTCATTTTACTCACTTACGTATTTATAATTATATTTTTATAAATATTTTCCAATATACTTTATTTATCGAATAAATTATTATATCGTAATAATTTTATTAATTTTATTCATAGCGATAAAATCTTTATTCGGAGAGCAGAAAAGAAAACGTCCGTCCCGTTCCGTGTTCGGAAAGCGACTACGTTTAATCGATACGTATATAACAACAATCGAAGAAATAAATCCGTTTCGCTCCGTGTTTGGAAAGCGACTTCGTTTAATCGACTATATGTATACAATAACAATCGACGCGAGAACGCTACAATTCACGTTCGTTATAATACTCGTAAGAATATTAATATATATTTCATTTTATTAATTTATCAATTATTACGACCATGTTTCTTTTTCTTTGTTTTTACGTTACGTTTATTTTTACTTAGATTTTTAATATTTCAATATTTTTTTCGAATTATTTTTCGAATTTAATTTTTTTCTTTTTATCATTAATTTATGAGATTTATAAAAAAGTTCAACGATATTTTGTCTTTATTTTTACTTTTATTATTTAATCATTTTTGTTGAATTATAGTTCGAATTATCGGTATCGTAAATCTATTTA
>NW_006267251.1:0-2547 GCF_000469605.1 Apis dorsata | reverse complement strand
TTTATTTATAATTATTTAATATATAATATAATATATATAGTTTATTTTATGTAATTCAAATTTAATAATATAATTTTAAAAATAAAATTTTATGTAATAGTATTGTTAAATTATATATATTATATCTATATATATAAAATAATAATTAATATTATATAATTTTTAAAAATAAAATTTCTTATTCAAATTTGCATTTTATTTACTTCATTTGCATTATATAACATTTGCATTATATAATAATACATAATTCTTTCTTCAACATTTCTAATTATATTAATTAGAACTTCACTCAATAATTATGTTAAATCGATCAACAATCACTCGATAATTTATATATGTAAAAACTTTTCAAATATTTTAAAAACAAAATCTATTAAAATCTCATTTTAATCTTTTATTTAAAGAAAGATATATTTAAAGATATACTTAAAGCATGAATATGCATTCTGTTTTTTCAATAATTTTATTCGAAAAGTAACATAGACATAAGATAGCGTTATTATTTTTCTTTTTTTCTTTTTTCTCAAAAATTTAATGTTCAATTTTTAAATCATAGTGATAAGAATTTACGTGTAGATCGAATAATTCATATTGTCATATAAAATCTATCATTTGATAAAAAAAATGTAACATATAATTTTTTCTTTTCCATCAAAAATTAAATATAAAAAATAGATTTAGAAAATCATGGATCAAATCTATATTTGTAAATTATTTTTTTACACATTTTAATTTTATAGAAGTTTCACGAAATTTTTTTATTTCATTTTTCAAGTGAATTTACAATATACTTCAATATTTGAAAGTATAATATATTTTTTATTTAAGTTTAACTTTATCCACAATTTCTTTCAATAAATTTTACGAATTTTTTCTCATCCGTAATAAACGCGATCGCATCCAGCTATCGAATTTCGAAAAACTTTTTTTTCGCGACTTCCATCGTTTCACATGCAACACGATCTAACAACTATCGAGCATCGCCTGACAAAGAAATTTTCACGTGCGTTCCAATGTGCAAAATCTGTTTCCAGATCTCTCCGCCTGTTAACAAGTATCTATGTATATACGATGTATGCACAGTGTGAAAGCTATTTGCAATAAGTATGCAGATTTGATGAAATTACTTCGGTCATTCTCATGCCTGATGTAATCAGGCCATAGTAAGTAAGAACATTTTTGCGAGCCTTTTTTTGCTATTTTCCCGGACAATCACGAGTAAATTTCACTGGTTTTAGCCGATAAAATCCACGAAAAAGAAATAGTTATGACTCTGTTTAATTTTATTCGCTCTGTTAAAGCTTCTTCGCTTGCGTTGCGATCCTTTTTCGCACATTTTCGATTTCACTCGACGCCATTTTTATTTTTTTCAATGCTTTCGAGACGCACTTAACAAGTTTTATATTTATTGAATTTTTATTAATCACGTTACATATCAATAATAATTTTTTTTCGTATATCAAATTCACTTCTACGGGATATGTTTCGAATGATATAATAA
This sequence comes from Apis dorsata, assembly GCF_000469605.1. Lineage (NCBI taxonomy): Eukaryota > Metazoa > Arthropoda > Insecta > Hymenoptera > Apidae > Apis > Apis dorsata. The sequence continues at coordinate 1,046 of NW_006267251.1, read as the reverse complement.
ATATATGTATAGTGACTTTTCTCACTTTTGATAATATTATTATAAAGTATAAGTTTTATTAAAATATTATTTTAATTGCAGAAGTTTTAATTTTTTAATATATTTTATTATTTTATTATTATTAAGATTATAAATTTCTTCATTACTTCATGAAAATAAATAAAAATATAATATTTTCTTCATTTAATTTCTTCAAGATAATCATAATATATTTAATTTAATTGGAAACGCTTAAATATCTAGAAAGATACAAATAATATTAAAAAATATTTTAGATAACAAAGATACATTGTGCAATAACAATTGTGCAACATTGTGCAAATTAACAATTTTTCTATAGATTTTTTTATATTTCTAGTATGTAACCGGACAAATGGAATCGTTTAACGTTGTATAATAAAATTATAATAAAATTGAAAAATGATTTTAATAATCTATGATATGAAAACGATTAAAATATTAATATTAATATTGATAATATTAGCATGTTATTTAATTAAAAAAAATTAGTTACGATATTGGAGAAATATTATAAATAAGTTTATTTTAAATAAATATATAATATAATATCTATAAACATACATATTGAATACTATTAAAAATTGCAATTAATTAAATTGCAATTAATAAACAGAACTCTTCTTTGAATAGTAAATTTTAAAATTTAAAGCAAATATTATTGGCAATTGCATAGTCACATTGTTTACATTTCAGCAGTTTATTTTAAAATAATTCAACTCAAGATTTCTCTTTGTCATCAAATTCGATGTTAAGTCACTGGAAAAAAATAATATTTCGTGAAATTATTCTCTTACGTGATTTTTAGTTTATATTTTCGTTCATAGAATTTATTAAATTTTTAATAAATCATGTAATGTTGGTTTTTTGAAAATGAAATTGTTTGAGTTTAATTCTGTAAACATAATTAAACGAAAATAGAGAAGATATAGAACAAATGTTATAATGAATAACAAATAATCAAGTTAAATAGAATAGCATAATATTAAAGTAAATTTTATAATATAATATTATAATAATATAATATA
>NW_006267250.1:0-2544 GCF_000469605.1 Apis dorsata | reverse complement strand
TGAAAAAAAAAAAAAAAAAAAAGACCGAGCACTCTCTGTCGCGTCCACTTGACTTTGAGCCCACAGTGACTGGAGAGAATATAAATTTTTAATCGGTCGACTTTCCGGTTGGCGTTCGAGAACCGATGCTACGAAAAAATAAAACAAGATCAGAATCGAAAATTCGACGTTTTTTCGTTTGAATAAATTCGATCGTAAGCGAGATTTCAAAATAATTAATTACTCGAAATTCATACTGTAATTTATTCATCCCGATTTATCACTTTACGTGTAAACAAAAAAATCGATAACAGTGTAGTTATTGTAAAAAAAAATTTTTTAAAAGCGAATTAGAGCGCAAAACCGTATCCGTTGAATCACGGAGAAAGTATTTCTCGCTTAGGTAAACTGGGCAACGATCGAAGCTAATTGACTCACTTTTCCGAAGGATTCGATTTCCACGCGATCTCGGCGTGTTTCTTCTTTTATCTCGATAGAACTCTGGAGCGGCGTCGTGGCGCAACAGGTGCATAATGCCGGGTTTCCAAACGATTATAATGCATTCGAACACTGATTCGAACAAGTCTTATCGGTCGCTTGCGCGGAAACGCGCACTTACGCGATACGAAAACTCATGTTTCTGCGCAACATCCTCGATTTATCCTTTTGCTTTTATTGTGCTCACAGGATGTGGAACACGCGGACGTGCTAGTGGTAGGTTTCGAGCTTGATGGAGTGAAACGTACCTTGGACTTGAGATTAAATTCTGATCTAATTCCTGTTGGCTATCAACAACGTCATCAGCATCAAGGCACGTACAAAGTGTACACTCCGTCGAAAGTCGTAAGTAATAATCTTTTTTTTAATTTATTGAGACGTGATCTTGATAGGTGTACACACCAGAATCATTCAAAAATATCGTTTGCAAATAATATTTGTTGAAAAATACATTGTACGTTGTTCGCAAAAAATGCCGACGAATATAGTTTATAAACACGAACGAACTATTCGTGAATAGTAATACGAACCTAACCTATATATTCAGCAGCGAATAATTCACGAACATTATTCGCAAACGATATTCAATTTCTCTGATCACAGAGTTAGTAAATATTCACACAACTAGCGAACTATTGTGAAACGAACATATCGCAAATTGCAAAATCATTCGATATCATCGACGAACATCGTTTGCAAAACACTCTCAGTATGGATCTAGCCTAACGCAAACAATTAGACGACACGTGAAATCGAATCAAAGGGCTCAAAGAATAAATTAAGAACAGTGTATGTGCATTCCATTTTTGGACGATGTCGAAATCGAAACGAAATCGTACTATACACTGCTATACAGGTGCAAAGAATACTAGAATCGATAACGATGACTCACTGTCCGACCGTGCAGGACGCTAGTATAAACGGACATGAACGTTTCGAGAGTATCGATCACTCGCAAATAAAACATAGAGAGTATCGCGTAGGTACATAACCACACTCGAATATTGATCACGCTTTACTCTTGCTTTAATCACTTTTCACGACGATACGCTGTTTTTACGAAAATTGTTAAAAAATGATTTTAAATCAACTTCGAGTCATAAACACTGTTAATTTTTGTATCAATTTTTTACGTTTTCCGTGGATAAATTTTCTCGAGTGCTACGTAAAAATTTTACGAGTTCCGTTAAATTTCTACTCACCTCGTGAATTACACGAGAAAAGTAACGAGACTTCCATGCGATATACGACGAGAGGAAAGAAATAACGACTATCGACGTTTTTCGATCTTCACTTAGCATCGATATATAAGTTTCAAGTACGTATTATTTTACGATTAATGGACATCGGTCGGACACGTTTCGTCACCGAGTTCGTTGCGCCCTGTTTTTCACATTTTGCGTAATTGAATAAATGAATTGATACATCCACTCGTCTCTCTCCCTTCCTCTTTCCAGTTTATTCGCCCTCGTTGTCGCGGCCAAACGGACGAGCTAATTTCGGCCGTTTAAATGAGCGAAATTCTGCGAATCAAACTGGTTAGAACGCTCTTCAGAAATTTCATTCTCGTAACGACAATAATTATAGCTCCTTTGTTCTTGTCTCGCCTCTCGATAGAAGTGCTTACGGTTAAATTACATTTTCCCGCTTAAAATCACGCTTTCCCGAAACGAAAATTCGTCTCGAATTCAGAAAGAGGAAATCTCGAAATGATTGTCCCGCATTCGGCTATAATCGAGCGGCCATAAATCTCTTTCCGCGGAATCGATGGCGGAACGTTGGCGATGACGTTCAAACTTCGAACACGCGGAGGATTCTTGTTCGTGGAAGAAAATGCAAAGAGAAAAGAAAAAGTAAAAAATGGTCGGTCCAATGGGAATCTGGGCCAACTATATTTGTACCGGTCGAATGCACGGGTGAACATTGCACGTCCGAGAATCCTTGGATATTCATCCGAACCAACGAGTGAGAATCCTTCTTAGACCTCCAACTTTTTTCCGCCATTATTTTCCGCACCGCTAAAATGTTACGCTCGCGACTCTCTCTCTCTCTCTCTCTCTCTCTCTC
>NW_006267249.1:0-2543 GCF_000469605.1 Apis dorsata | reverse complement strand
TTTTTTTTTTTTTTTTAGATACTTGTTATCGGATATTTTTATATCAATTTGATCTTTTGCTTTCCAATTTTTGTAATTATCCTTAAATCTTTGACATCTTAAGATTTCGTGTAATTAATTCAATTTGAACGATCTTATTCTTCTGACTATGGAGAAAAAAAAAACAAGTTATCAAGCGGAAATGACTTGTTAGAAGCTATCAACGAATTTGCAATGTCTTCGTGACAGTCGACTGGCTACGAAGTGTGGGAGCGTGAGATGATGGAGGCGGTGATGGAACGATGTCTGTGAAAAAACAATGGAAGAGGGACAAATTGCAGCGATTATTGGTAAATAATCCTCTTTGTAATAGAGTTTTAAATTTGAACCGCAATGACTGTAGCCATTTTTCAGATCAACGAGTTTCCTTAAATCGGTTGGAAATAACAAGTTCAAGTACGATCATGCTCCGACTGACGTCTCTCCCTCTCTCTTTTCATTTCTTTTGCATTACAATTTTTTGCACGGATTACAGGCCACGGGTTAATTTCCTTATATAATTCCGTGTTTACGTTTACTCGTTAATTAAATTCGATAATATCAAGGATATCCTCTTTCATGCGCCCTTTATCGGTGCTCTTAGATCGAGTTTATCAAGCTATAATTAACGATTTACTATAAACGACAGGAGGTGCGTTATCGATTCAAGCAATCGATATCCACGGAATCGATACCGGACATATGGGTTCATGCATCGAACAGAAAGGTTGTAGGTCGTCCCTGAGAACCACGTTTCACGTTTATCGAATCTTTTTACGCAATCTGTCAACCGTCTATACCTATTTAAATCCTTCGAACGATCAGAAGAGAATCAATTCCATCTGCGATATAATAAGTATAATAATCTTTATATCGTTGCAAATGATATGAACTCATAACCGATCATTTTTTTATCATCATAATTGTTTTATTAATTACATAAGAATCAGGAACAGAAGCGTGTCAACATTCGACTAATATAAATAATCATGACGTATCATTAGAAATGAAACAGAACAGTAAAACCGAACTGTTACTTTAACTACGTATTATACTATGACTTAAAATAAAAAAAGAAAAAAAGGATATTTCGATCATAAATATGCGATAAGTTCAATATCCATCGAATCTCTGTTCGAATAATAAGAAAAGAGAGTAATAGGATGGTTTGAGGATCAACCGGAAATGCCAGTTACAAACGGTTTCATAACTTCTTCAACCGTCGATGCATCTTGCCGAGTTTTGCAACTGTTGGAGTGCAGGGAGAGCGATGCATCTTCGTTCTAGTTTTGTGGAAAATTTTGCAACGTTTCCACGAAAGTTTTGCATCCCGGAGCCTCGTTCTACGGTAATGCAATTAACAACGGAGGGAATAACAAAGGCAATGAGAGACGATCGGACCGTGACAGTGAATAGCCATGAAATCGGTTCGACTCTCTCACGAGAAGAATTACCAATTGGTATCGATCTTTTGTATCGATGCTGAATCTTCGTGGAACGAGCCACCACGGTTTAAACGGCTTCATTATAGCGATCCCCACTATCGTGACCAGGGATTGTAAATTTCTCGAAGATAGTTTCGTTTCGAGTTGAAAAGTTCGAATATCCGACTTCGCTTTTCGAAATCTTAAGGATTCTATTATTTAGAATATATTATTTCAAGAATTAAGTCTGAAATTACTTTTGCAACACGTTTGATGACACGACTAAAAATTAACGCTTGGAATCGATGTATAGAATCTCAACACAACGCTTCGATCGCTTCAACATCTCGATAACATCACCGATCACGATAACTTCGTGTAATCTACGAAGACATAGCACGTTATTTCTTCACTAATCATACTTGTAATTCTAATATCATCTTGACTGTATACAGGTACCCATTTACATCCACGTTTCACCGTGTCACCATAATATAATTGGAAAATAAAACGTGCGAACGAGGCTCTAGTCACCAGTTGCAATTAACGAGCGAACAATAGTCGAGCGAACGCCACAATCGGAGGACATATCACAGCAGGGGATAATCATACGATGAAACATCATGGCGTAGTTACCGGAAACGCATAAAGATATATAGCAGCGAAACACGATCGTAGATCCTATTTGGGAATCGATTTCTTGACCTAGCGAGGTTCGCGTGATTGTTCCATCCCTCATCCATAATTTTGTTCCTTATCCAATCGAATTGCGTCGTTTCTCTCTTCGTAAGTTTACGAGGCGAACGATATAACAGTACATTTCCGACTATTTCGCTACAGAAATAGTTTTATTTTTTGATTTCGATTCAACGAGCATTCATTCGAATCTATTTCGATCTCCTTAATATTCGATTGTCATTATCTCTGATACTTCCTGTAACCGGAAGTTTCCTACGATTGCCCTTAATAGAACTTATTTCCATTTTATACAACATTTTATACAATTCTCCTCGAATCTTTTGTTTCTATTTGCAGAAATAGAATTATCTATAATAATATTTGGATTTGGATGATTTATTTTTTTTTCTTTTTTTTTTTTTT
>NW_006267248.1:0-2532 GCF_000469605.1 Apis dorsata | reverse complement strand
CTTTAGCAACAAATATATACAATTGATTTATTATTCCACTTTTAATAATAAATTCTAATAATAAAATTCGATTCGCAAAATCTAATCTTCAAAATAAGGAATAAAATGCATTCTATAAAATCAATATCGATATTTCAAAAAATTTTCATATAAAGCGTCTATTGCTTATGATTTTATCTGATGATATTTGATTAATCATTATTCGATTTTACATATCAATTTAGACAAAATCTTTTCTGATGATAAGAACAACAGAAAAGATAAGAAGATAGAAACTGTATATAATTCAATAAGTGTAGTAAACTTATTCAATATTGTTAATTCTACTTTTATCAACATTTTGTAGACACTAATTCGTTTTTCTTTGATACATGTATTGCAATTTGATAATTTTTTCGTTCCTTCATCTTTCATCTAATCCCATTTTCCATATAAACGATGTTTATCATATTCGTATATAATCATATTATAATAATCATATTATTATAGAATTTAATATTCATTTGATATAGTCATTCAAAATAATATTATATTAAATTAGTTAGTTATCTATTATTTAAATAAGAATGGATTTATAAAGACAATAAAAAGTTAAAATTAATTGAATTTAGACAATTTAGCAAAGAGAGAAATGCAAAGAGAGACATTCTAAAGTTTTTCAGACTTAATTTTCCAGATATGTCTGTTATTAGGGATCCAAGATGTGAAGCGATCAAACAGATTAGATTTAATTTTTAACAGCTCGAATATTTTCAATAGTTTAGTAGTAATTTAAGGATGGGTGCAGTTTTCTTTCCTAATTCTTTTTAAATTTTCAATTTAAACAGATATAACAACAACAACTACTTCATTTGTACATCTATTATTTGTGACAGATATTTGTGATCACGAGCATAAAGGTTGAGATCATCATGATCTACGATACGAGGACTTGTCTTTCGAAACAGCTCTGCAATGCTACAATTGATTTCTTTCATCTCTCTTTAAATTGCATTTTTACGGAAAATAATGATTGAAGGAAAAACCAAGGTCTGCGATAGTCTTCTGGATCAAATTAGTTAGAATAAAATAAAATATAGAGTAGGAAAAATTTAGCAACGATATAGATCAGAGTACAGTTAGAATCAATAAAGTTGCTAATCTGTCCCAAAAGATAAAGTAATCATCATTCGTTCACTCAAAACTCCTAACATAAACGATTATATATTTTTAAGACGATAAATAGTCTTTTGGGTAGTAACAGTTCATACACCACATTTGTACAACATTCAAAAGAATTCATCCAGTTTTGTACTTCAATACTTATATTGACAACGTAATCAACCATAAATTTGTAATTTGAAAATTTAGATGAATGAAGTTATTTTCCAGCAATAATGGAATAAAAATTTATTAATTTTTAAATTAAAAACATATTTTATGTTTTTCATTTTATTTTCTTTTTCCCAATTACAATATGATGAAAAAAATTTATGATAAACCAAAAATTTCCTTTTTTAATACTTTTATATATTTTTTACGTTTTCTGGATATGAGCACAGATGCTATGATTGAGAAATGATTAGCTATTCATTTTTTTTATTTATTCAATTATATTTTGCTGAAATTCGAATAATTTTATTATTTATTTTAATTTTTTGAAAAATCAATATTAATTAGCTCATTAGTTCAATTAATAAATACTATTAACTTATAAGAAATAATATTACTAAATATATATGTATGTATATGTAATAATTAATATCGCATTCGAAATTTTTCTTTTAAATGAATTTTAATCGAATTGTATTCTTCGTAGTGATTAGAATGATTGAATTCTTATTCTAATCTCCAAACTATAAATAATCCTGATAAAATCATTGCGATAATCGATAAAATGTACCACAAAAAAAATAATTTCATTAATTTAATAATATTGTTTAAAAAAACAATATATACAAATTATTCTGTTTTACATTTTGAATATTTTTAATTTATCTCTTATCAAAGATCTGTATTATTCCGAAGATAAAACTGCAAATTTTTTGGAGATTCTGAGAGAATCTTCGACAGATAATTTGCATATGACAACTATAATTTATAGAATAATTTAAAGAATTGAATGGACTAAGTTTAATTAATGAATTGATAAATATATAATATATAATTTATATAATATATTATAACTAAATGCGAATTGAAGAGAGTAAATCGTTTCTTTTTTAATGCCAACATGATATAAGTTTTAAATATATGGAATACAGAATAGATTATATAGGATATAGAATTTCAAATATTATAATAGCTCATATGAGAATAATTGATTATCGAAATCATGATTATTAGAATATTGATTATTGATTAATAATAAATTCGATTATCTAAATAATATTATAAAGAAAATAGGGAAAAAGGAAATATTGTATTTCATTTTGGTTTACACCGAAAACTTTTAACAATAATTTTACTTATATTTTTGAAACACAAAGAATACAATGAAAAAAAGCGAAAATTGTTTTCAATCCCAAACGACATGCGAATGGTGATAATTAT
>NW_006267247.1:0-2519 GCF_000469605.1 Apis dorsata | reverse complement strand
CCCCCCCCTGTCGTCGTTCGTAGACGACACGTTGACACACGCGGTAAGCAGGCTTTGAGTCACGCTTTAGAAATTCCACGACGAGCGGATTACGCGTGTAACGCGCCATATTCGAGCGGTACGTGCACCGCGTGCCGATTACACCAAACTCCATTGATTAAGCGCCGCCAGAAACATCTTTTGTCGGATCGGTCGATCGATCGATGGATCGTGCGTGAGTGGAACAACAGGTAGTTTCCTCGATTATATCGAAGAAAAATTCTTACAACTTTTGGAGGAATATTTCGTTTAAATTAAAGAATGGATCACTCGCAAAGTTTCGAGTTCTCGAATCTATTTTTGTAATTTGAAAGTCTTGAATGAAGAGTAATTTGAACGAGAAATTTACGAGAGAATGTTGCGACAATATTTGTTTATCTTTGTTTAACTAATGATAATGAAATTGTTCGTTTGTGTTCAGAGTTTAGACTTGTTTTAATTCGTAAGAGCTCGAGAAGTCAAAGTTAGAATTTTAATTCTCGACAATATAGATATTTTTTGGAAAAGATGATCATTCTGGTAGATTTCATAGAGTTTTGAAATATCATAAATTATTTCGGATTCAAGTATTTTAAAAATCAAATCTCAATTCACTTGCGATATAATCGATTTAAATTTGTTCTCGATTTTTAAGATGATCAGCGGAGAAAAAAATATAATAGTAATTGTTGGCGTATTAGGCTTGGTAGAAAGGTAGTATCGTAAAAGAGAAATCGTGCTTGATCGCGGGAGAGATAATTGGAATTTCAAGACGCGGAGAATCGTTTTAAATTTTCATCGTTCTCGTAACATCGTTCGGTATTCAACGTTTGATTATTTTACCGTTCCGAATTGTAAATGCTCGAATATTGGAAAGATAGGTATTTGGTATGTGTATATAATACAGAAATATCGTCGATATTACCATGATCCAATTAGAGATCTACGAATCACAAATGATAAAGATCAACGGTTGTTTTCAAGGAAATCGTAGATTCAACGAGAATGTTAACGTTTCTTGTTAACATCCGCGGAAACAGATTGTACGGAAGAGAGGCATAAAATCCACGAGTTGTTTCACTTTATCTGCTTATTAATTAACGTAAAAAGTAAAATTAAAAAATCGAGTTTAAATAAGATGCTCGAATTGGTTCGCAAAAAAATTCGGGATATCCTTTTTTACGCGATTAAAAGATATCGATAGAAAAGAAAGTAAAAGGAGAAAGTACATATTCGTTTGAAGCTATATACCGAAAGATACGACGATCGTAGATAAAAGATTAAACCGACAAGAGATTTCCTTTCTCCACGCGAACAGAACGTCTCACAAATGAATGGTCGATGATAACGAGACCAGACGTCGTGTTTTCGGTGCACGAAAGCCTTTGGAACAACTCGTTTGCTTTAGATCTGTTGAAAGAACGACATTCGTTGCATGGGTATCCCTCGAACTAAGATTGATAAATTAAATTGGTGGCACGGTATTAAGCTTAATAAACGTGATCACAGAACAATACTCCCGTCACTTTTCGTGGCATTTCATGATCGTGATAAAAATATCTGGCAATCGGATAGAGAATAACCCGTTAATCATTTTTCATCGAATGCAATCTTGGCTGTATAAAGAAAGTTTTAATTTTTAAGATCTCTATCGTACATCTTGATTCTCGTATAATATGATTCGTTTTGAATCGAATGTCGTGTGGCCGAGTTCTATTCGAATTGAACTTTGATCCGTATTTACGATCGTAGCAATTTTTCTCTTCTTTCTTTTTGCCGCTTTGATATGTGATAAACGTGAATCAGATTATATCTAGTAAGCTGTGACGGGGTGACTGACCTTCGAATGCGGCATGATGACGAGCGATGGAGGAATGAGCGGAAGAGATGAAATCTTTGCGTTGAACTAATTCTAAGAATATTTATGGAGATTGAAGTACATGAAGGCACACATTGTAAAATCGTGAAATTTTTAAGAATATCGTTTGATTGGAAACAATCAGAGTTCTTGAAAATCTGTTCGAGAGTTGTTGAATAAGCATTCATTCATTTAAGACTACACAGTGACAAATGTTTGTCTTATCGTACACTCTATTTTTAAATATTTTTTTTCCCGATGCACTTATGTTATGTATACATTACAAGTTGCGTATCCCGACTATTTTTCGTTACAGGTAAAACATTCTGCCAGTCTTGTAAGAAGAAGTGCAGCGGGGAGGTACTACGAGTGCAGGACAAGTATTTCCACATAGGGTGTTTCAAGTGTGCTCAATGTAACGCGAGCTTAGCGCAGGGTGGTTTTTTCGCGCGCGAGGGCTCTTACTATTGCACTAAGGTACTGGAAAATAAAAAATAAGAAATCAAAGTTACGTTAAAAGCCTTCTAAAAACCGAGAAAACCTCGATTGTATATGAAGCGCGTAACGCGAATCGCGATAAATAGATTCGTTCTTTATTTTCCTTCTTTCGTTTCAAGTTTTTTTTTTTTTTTTTTTTTTTTTT
>NW_006267246.1:0-2517 GCF_000469605.1 Apis dorsata | reverse complement strand
CTCTCTCTCTCTCTCTCTCCTCTCGCGGAAGAGAATTTATTGAGCGCGCTATAAAAGTCGATGAATAGACAGCCCCCTTGCCACGGAATATGAAGAAGAAATATATTGCACCTACGTGAAATACTCTACGATTTATTGTTCCTCGAACGCGTGCGTCTCGAGTTTACAATTCGATTCGGTACAATAATACGATAAACTTATTATCTCTAAAATAATGAAGAAGGGGAGGGAGTTTTTATAGGGAGAAATATTTCACAATAATTTAAAACGCGAAAATTTGTCCCGTTCGTTGATGAACGAGAATAACCATCCTCGATACGAGACAGGTGAAAAGGAAACGGCACTTTGTTTCGTTAATGCTTGGAGTGATATTTATGTAAGCCCGGTTAAATGAAACGGAGCCGCGTTACGAAGGCAGGTGGGGCGCTATAAATCAGGGCAGATAGTCATCGGTCAGATCAAACGGGAGATTGAAAACGCGGAGAGGAGTCCTGGTAAGACACGAGCCGTTCTCGTGTTTCACAGTGATGAACAGAGGATGGGCAGAGGGCGGTAAAAGGCGTTCGCCGTTTAATTACCCCGTCGAATTTCCATCATCTTTGCCCACGACGAATATATATATATATACGTTTTAACTCGGACGTTAACGAGCCATGCGAAACGATCCGCGCTGTGATTTTGTCGATACTTTATCGCCGACATTCACGCCTAGTAATAAATTAATCGATGGTCGTCGATTTTCAATCGTAATTTCGTTTAATCGGATTCGACGAGCGATCAGCTTCCGATTCGTCAGTCCACGAATGAATAATTTTAACATTCGCGACGGTTAAGAAATTAATTGTTCAATTTCTCGACTCTCTCTCTCTCTCTCTTTCAAATATTGATAAATTTTGAGAGAATTGCAGATAGTTTATTATTGTAACGCCATTATTAGCGTACAAACAGAAAGGATCGGCAAATTCTCGAACAATTTCGTTCGACTATTAATTTGCAAGGTTATTGGCCCGAACAGGATTCCGCCGCGAGCGTGATGAGGGAACAGATTGTCGAGAACGTTAACGAGCATTGATGAATTTTTTTTCAAAAAATAGGGTTTCTATTCTTACTTTTACATGGTTGTGAAACCACGATATGGGCAAAGCTTCCGTTTACCGTTTTTTAACCGGGGAATATTACGAATCGATGCTTCTTTGCGCGTCTTCTTGCATGTTAATACGGCAATAAAGACGGCAGAACGACGGTGTTAATGATCCGTTAAATCCATGTTGTTCAATAAGGTAAAAAACGAGTAAGATCTCTTTATAATCTGCAATGCGAATACGTATTCTTTGGATGAAACGCTATTTTGTTTTGTATAATAAAATTATCTGTGTATCATCATCTACGAACCACGATAAAAGTTTCCAAAGACAGAATGTAAAATACACTTGCTCTTAGAATTATAGATTTTCTGGTGAACACCGTGGATAACGTGAACACTTGAGCGATATCGGTCAAACGCTCGTGTTGCCATCCCGAGAACCATTGACTTTTGTCCAACATCGAACTCTACGAAATAATTCATATAATAATTCATATGATTCATCCTTCCTTTTTCTCTTTTCTTTTTTTTCGCATAATCCGTTTAACGCTCGATGAGCGGTAAAATTTCATTCAGTGATTCGCTCAGCGATTAAAAACGTTGTTGATCGATCCAATTAATCCTTACCGCGTAACAGAGCTCGTTCCCTAACCAACAGATGTAGAAGAGTTGAGACATAGCCGCGCTAAGATAAATCCCGTACTTCATAATATTCGAACTTTGCCCTCCGACCTGTTTCGACCGATGAAAATCGATCATGATACACACGAGCTGGCGATTATATCTTCATCGAGTCACAGTATCTTACCACAACAGCTTGAAAACCAGTCAGACATATGATCGAGGTGCTGGAAAGCATCTGAACGAACATGCTTAAATTGTATATCTCGTTGTAATCCTTCGATATGATTACTAATCGTTGATGAAATTGAACACACTTCTTGTAACGATCGAGGAATCTATTATTATTATTCCGTTTTTCCTTGTATATATTCGTCTGTAAAAGAAGAAAGGAAAATTTAATTCTATTTAATTTGAAAAATTGAAAAGAGATCGAAATTCTTATCTTATCGTATCTACCTGCTTCGTTTCATAGTTACAATTTTCAAAATTGACATTCAACGCGTCCAATAGCATCGTGATCAAGCTGCACTTGAAAGTCGTCATGCTGTCCATTACGATTATTCCTAACAGACCGCCAGATACGGCGCAAGTTTCAACGAAGAAACTGATCTCGTGCCAAGGTGATACGGTCGTGTTCAAGGGATACTTTGCCCTGATCGGCAAACCGTTCTCCATAGGCGTGAAGCACAGCAGTGCGAATCCTAGGCAAGCTCCTATCGCGCAAAATCCAAAGAACATCACTTTGTTACGTGTATGATATTTGTCGATAATCTTCTTAACGCTTTCGAGTTCTAGAAAAAAAAAAAAAA
>NW_006267245.1:0-2509 GCF_000469605.1 Apis dorsata | reverse complement strand
TGTTTTAAAACTATCGTTGCTTATTAACACTTGGAATTCTTGGTTAACAATGAATATCTCGCTACATTTCACAATTTCTTATGTACAGGAAAAGATCCAGGCTGTTTCTCTACCCTTAAGGATCGTCCACACACGTGGAAGAGGCTGAGCAATGTTTTAAAACGATCGTGGCTTATTAACACTTGGAATTGAAATTCTTGGTTAACGATGAATATCTCGCTGGATTTCACAATTTCTTACGGAACAAGAAACGAAAATGAAAATATTTCTTCTTGTTGTTCAAAAAGTTCTCTTTTCGTTTCCGAGAATTAATTTAATTTCTCCGGGCAACCAATTACTTATTCAAAGGAAAATAAGCCGTAAAAATGTTTCATTTCCGGGCCGCTACCGAAATGAATGTAAATGCATTTCGAAACTGGACGGAAACATGACAAATTAGAAAGGTGGAGAACGCCCGTAAACTTGGAAGACACGTAAAGTTATTTACTTAACCTCGAACGAGTTACGCTTACCTTAGTGGCAGAGAGCCAGAATTAAAAGCGGCACGAATCGCGGGTTTAAGCTCGGAAAGAAGCTCGGCCGTTGCGTAGCTTGTAAACAAGATTTAAGAAAACTGGACACGCCAAAGCGTTTAAGCGAAATTGTATGATGCACAGCGCGAAATTACGGCGAAAATTCACGGATAAAACTTTATCCGAGAATAATTAATAAAATTAATAATAAGATTAAATAGGGATAAATAATAAGAATTTCTTTCCCTCGCTGATAGCCTATTTGCCTAATTTACCTCTTCCTTCCTCCATCCAAAAGAAGTAGAAATGCGAAACCCTTTAAGAAGACTCTCTACTGCTCCTCTCTCGCTCTTTCGAAAGGAAGAAACGAATGATCCGTATCAGAATATTAAAACGGACAAATACGACGAGCGTTAATTACCCTTTAATTTCACGTGTGCGTCGACGACTCGCGGTCCAATTTATAATCCCCTTTACGCCCGTCGTGTGGCAATAAGTGTGACCCGCACGAGTGGCGTTATCGTTATAAACACGAATAGAGAACACGAGTAACGTCGATCGAAACGCGAGACACGCGACGATTTCTCGTTGATTTCTCCCCTCCCTCCGTTAATAAGCGATGATATTTTAGGAATGGAAGGGATCGGGTATTTTAGGTGTAACAATTTTTATACCACTATTCTATTTCTGGAAAATTATGCTTGAAACGTTTAAATTACGTTTCATTTATTTTCGGTATAATTTGATTAAAAAGAGGGAATTAAGGTTGATTCGGAAAATCTGTCGCGTGTCACGTGCGAAGAATTAACCAAAAGAATCTGCGAGTGTTTTTATTTGTTTTCATTTTTTATTTATAGTTCACGTTCGGTAGAATTAATTTTCGACGAATTCTCGATCCACGTATTTATTTATTTAAAATTCTCACGAAATTCACTATGCCACGAAAATAAATTTCTAAATTTATTAAAATCGGGGTAAGAGTTAACGATTGGATTTTCGGTATGAGCGCCACTTAAAATCGACCTGTACGGAGAAAAATATACACGAACACGCTATCGCGATGTATCGTTGCGCAGGTTCGCGAGGCTGCGATCCACGCGATTCTCTCGCTTAACGTACGTTCAAACGATCCTTCGTGTATATCTTTTATATATATATATAAAACCGTCGACCGTGTTCCGTTAAAATAGGATAGAAACAAAAAGTGGCGCGTTGAATTCGAAACTCGCCGCTTCTTTACCCCGGCGACAACTTGGAATTCACTATTTAAACCGCCGCGCCAACGTAACACCAACATCCCGGGAACGTTTCCAAAAAAGAGTTAGAAGATAGCCCCCAGGTGGTGACCTGGCTACCCCTAATACTCCGCAATTTATGCACACACGCTTGTACAATCTTGGCCAGATCCACCGGCTAAATTGTCCTTAATGTCTCGCTATTTATGCCCGCTAATCAACTTCTATAATTCAGGATCAGGTAAATCCTAAATGTGCTCCCCCGTATCGGGAATGTATCTTCTGGTAAATGTTTCAAATTCGAGAGAAAATTTCTTAAAGTTTTATACAATTTGGATCGATATTCCAATTCGTCGATTCGAGGCGAAATTTTAATCGAAAGGATAGCTTCGAATATCGAATATCTCTAATTACATTCAAATATTCAATTTTAATAATCTGTCGAATGTTGTCGAACTTGAAGCGTTCCTCTTAAACGTTCCTCAAATCGATCTCTAGCTCTATGCTCGTTCTATCTCCATCGATGTAAGGTACACCTGGTATCGCAATTTCCATCCGCCCAATTTCCATCCAATTTTAAATTACTTAAATATTCAATTCTAAAACATCGATACAAACATTTCCTCAAAGCATCTCGAATCCATCGCTATCCGTCTATGCACGTTTGTTATTCATCACGCGGTATACGAACCAATTTTCCATTCTAACCCCATTTACATCTAATTTCAAAACCTTAAATACTCAAACATTCGAAAAAAAAAA
>NW_006267244.1:0-2499 GCF_000469605.1 Apis dorsata | reverse complement strand
TTAAAATATCATAATTTCGAATATTATATAATTTATTTACTTTTAAATTATATAATATAAATTAGATTAAAAAATTGTAATTATTTATTATTTTTTAAAAATATAATGTAATTTAAAGTAAAATATTTGTAATTTTTCTAAGAATTTAACTAATTTTCAGAATTAATTAATGTGTTTCAATTTACCGAAATAATATTACAAATCTTATCCTTATATGTTAGAAATATTAATTTTATTAATAATATTTATTACTAATATTAGAAGTAATTATATGAAATATATTTATCATAAATGAATTTGTAGATTTTCTTATAATACAATATTATAATTATAATTTTATTTGTTTATTTGAGTTTATTATTTATATGAGTTTATTATAATGAATTAATTGATTAAATTCAAAATCACAATCAGATTTAATATGTATGTATTCCAAGCATACGATTAAATTGACATTACAATTATAAATTATAGTTAAAGAATTGCATATTGTACGTTTAAAAATATCAAATCCCACTAAAAAAACAATTTAATGATGATGTTCATAAATTGACGAGGGAAATCAAAATCGTATGATAATTTGAATAACAAAAATCATGTATAATATGCCTAGTTCTCAAAGCATATATTATTACATATTCCAATATCTGCAATTCGACACTGCTTAAATGCTTCAATAACACAAGCTAGAATCGCTGGAGGGATATGCTTCGTACAGCAGATTTGCACGTGATTTCTGATCTACCATACAGTTACGTCATGGACTGTCACTGTAACGGCAACTATTCTCATGCAGACATTTTGTTGATGGACTACCTCTATAACTATGTTATGCTCACATATATGGAATCCTTCACCGAAAACCGCCGATTGCCTGTGACAACTATCATGTCAAAACATTTCTCTCGAAAATTCTCAATAATTTACCTTAATAATGTTGTGCTAATCTTTAATAACTTACTTACATAAAAAATTCTAGAAATATTGAAATATTCAAAGTATATATAATAGATATATTAAATAATGAAATAAAGAATATAAGAATGTGAAATTTATTTTTGTATTATGTTAAAAATAAACATTTGATTAAAATATGAATAAATCTAGAATTGAAAATTAAAATTTAAAATGTTATTTCATACATCAATCTTTTCTAACATTTAACACAAAATTGTATTTTCTTCATATTTTTTATTATAATAATTTTCTATTATTTTTATTATATTTTCTATCATTCAAAACAATACCAAATTCTGATTGAACTTGATTATTGAATTTCATTATGTTTTGTTTTTTTTTATGGTAATTGCTGATTATTTTTATAAAAAAAATCATAATTATAAAATATTATTTACATTTATCTCATAATTCGAAGTATTATTACTTTCGAAAAATTTTCACTTCTTTATCTCTTCTTTATAAAGGAATTTAAATTATGTTTGAATTTTTGAAAAAAAAAATATTAAATATTCAAGATTAAGAATTCAAGAAGAAGAATTGAATAAATGAATAATATGTTATCTGTACATATATTTAAAATTATAGATATAATAATATAGCTAAACGAAAAAGGAAAGAGGAAGAAAGAAAGAGGATATGAAGAAGGATGGAGAATTATTCTAATTTTGCTAATTACTCGATGTCGGCACATTTGCATCACGTTCGCGTTAGTCTCCGACTAGTAGCGTTAACTTTCTCATTAAATGTAATTGTTTGCAATAATTTGATGTTATCTGTCTCGCTCTTGTGACTAACAAACTTTTCTACCACGTATCTTCACTTCCTACTATCTTCTTGACATTTCTATCATTTAGTAAATTATTTTCATATTCAATCTTTTTTCTCTTATGCATCTCATCATGTTTTCGTATATATATATATAAATTCATGAATACTTATATTGACTTATATATATATATATATATTGATTTAATTATTGAACTACACATTAGTTCGCTTAAATCATACTCGGAATATATGTTCAGGCAAAAATTCCTGATTGTAAATTTTCTTGACAACGGAATAATTTTTGTTTGGATAAAGCTACGAAAAATTACAGCAGTTTCGACGATCACAATTACAGCAGTTAAATAGTTATATATAATAATAGTGACTTCAGTCATATGTTCTTAAAAATGATAATTACGATCGAATTACATAACCGAATTCTGTATTTGAAAAATTTATTTATTAATATAATTATTCGAAAATATCTTAGTTTTGTTATTCAATTCATGTATTTTTTTGCAAATTCGCTGCAAAAAATGAATATGATTATCAATGTAACGTTACAGTAAAAAATTTATTGATATATTAAAGTTAAAGCAAAAGATTAATTTAAATTAATAATAATGATTTAATTAATTAAATTATTATTAAATTATAACTAATGAAAAATTTTAATTTTAATTTTTTTCTTCTTTTTTAAACTTCTAATTCTTTCATCAAATAAATAGAATATAAACTTATATTATACATATAATAATAAATATATTATAT
>NW_006267243.1:0-2444 GCF_000469605.1 Apis dorsata | reverse complement strand
ATAATTTTATGTGATTTTTATTCAAAAAATGTAATAAATATAATAAAAATATATAAAATATATAAAAATATATATAAAAATATATAATAAAATATATAATAAAATATATACAAAGTGTTCATAGTACAAATAATTGCATGGTAATTTTATATAATAAAATAACATTTTTAAGCTTTAATTTCCAAATAAAACAAATTAAAAAAAATTTCAGCTATATAATTAATAATTAATTAATTTTTAATTGAGTACGAATGAACATTTTAATAAGAACAATTCTATATAAAAAAATAAGCAAAAAGTATAAAATAAATTTTTTCATTTTTCTTCAAAAAGCAGTTTTTGAGTAAATTAAATTCGAAAATTCGTTGATTATATATTATACGATTTCTTATTTTTGTTTATAATTTGATTATATTTATAATTTGATTTTCTCAAAAACAAGAATATAAAATTTTATTCTTGCATATTTCCACATATAAAGTAGTGATCTATTAATAGTTTATTTGTATTAGTATATTATGTGTATAATAATTATAGTTTATTTGTAATCGAGAAATAATTTTATTTATGTTTGAAAAATTTTTAGCATGATTTAAAAATTTTAAACAAAAAAAAAGGTTTTTTCTATTTATTTCTGCTTATCATTTATTTATGCCATGATTCGAGATTTCAAAACAAATCTCATTATGTTGGTATTTTGATACTTACTAGGATGAAGGAAAAATAATATTATTAATTCTTTTAAATTATTTCTTTAAATGATTATGCAGATCGCTACCATTATTATGCTGATTAGTAAGAATGACGAATTTCGAAAGACAATTTATTATATTAATAAAGAAAACAATTTTTTCAAGAATATTTTACAAAAAATTAAAAAATATTTATTTTTTAGATTAGGAAAAATTTTATTATATGACTTATCTGATCTGTCTTTATTTTTTGACTATAATTATTTTTTGTCTATTTATATTATTTATTTCATTTATATAAATAATTATATTTAGATAATTCCTATGTTTCTTTCTTGGTATACACTTTCAAACAATAAAAAAACTACAAATAGATATTAATAATTTATTAGAAATTATTAATTATTATTAATTAATTATTTTTGAAATTATTTTTATTAATTTTAAAATAAAAAGCTGTATCTTTTCGTAAACATTGCAATTTATTTCATTGAAAATAACAAAAACAGTAAGTAAAATAACAAATAGTATTGCTATCAGAAATTTTTTATTTTAAAAGAACAAAACTTACACTCGAAAAACTCAACATAAGTAATAATCATTATAAGTAATTTCATCAATAATTTATTGATTATTACATTATTAAAACTATTTTTTTTTCTTTTGATAAGAGATTCGAAAATTATTTACGAAAGATAGGATAAAGTAAATATAATAAAATAATAATATAATATAATAAAATTAAATATAATAACGCAATATAATAACGTAAATAAAAAATAAAAATTATATAATTTCTTTATGAATAAATATGGTAATTTTATTTTAAAAAGACAACAAATTAATTTTTTCATACTTTGTATTACAGAGATTGTATTATATAAATGTATGAGAATATGTTTTATTTTTGATTAATAAAATTGCAATGAGAATCTTAAAAGAAATTGTAATTTTTTTTATTTGATTCAAATTTTTTAATTAATTTTAATTAATTTAAATTTAAATTAATTAAATTTTAATTTATCATAAATATTATTAAGAAATTTTAATCATACATAGTATTTTAAAAATACATAGAGTATTTTTTTTTATTCATTGTATAAGTTAAAAAGAAAATTAAAATAATAAATAATAAATACATAATAAATAAAATATACATAAATATAGAATTATAGAAAGAAATTTTATTATCATAAAAGATAATTAATAAATAATTTACAAGATTTTCATTTTAAAAAAAACTGTTTTATTTTTTATAATCATTTTACATATGCGTAAGTACATTTACGCAAAGTTGAACATGTTGAAATATATATTCCAAATTACTTGGTTAAAATGTTATAGTCCGCATATCCATTAAACTAAGTTAATTATCCTTGTAATTACGCTTTTAACTCTTTTTAAACCAAAATTTGATTTTAATCATCAAATTATATTTACACTTCATTGATGATTATAATAATACAAATTTGCATGATCAGTAATGAATTTATGACTTTTCAAATAACGGATTTCAAAATAACGGAAATAAAATTTAAAATATCTATATTGAATCTTTTGAATTTTTTTAATATATATATATTAATTTAAAAAGAATCTAAATTATCTTTTTTTTATAATTTTATATAAATAATATCGTAATATAAACATAAAAAAAATTTATATATAAATAAAATTTATTTTACAAAATTTTAAATAAATAAAAATAAATATTCAAATTTGCATATATATTTTAATAAAAAGAAATGAAAA
>NW_006267242.1:0-2443 GCF_000469605.1 Apis dorsata | reverse complement strand
AGAGAGAGAGAGAGAGAGAGGGAGGGAAAAAACGAAACGACAAATACGTGTTTGCTTACGATAAACGAGGAGGTCGTGTCACGGTAGCTCTCGCGTTCCGAGATATGAATTTAATTTTATTATGACGTGAACCATCCCGGATTGCTATCTTCGAATCTTATGCTCCCTGCGGAGAGACGACGCTTCTCCACCGCTGGTCCGAAATGGTCTATTTCGCTAGAGCTCGGTGACCTTTCGAAACACGGCAAAAGGAAATCGGGGGAAAAGGTGTAATTGAGATGGAGGCTGAGATCGATCGAAACTGAAAATAATATAAATGGATAATACAGGTCTTTGCGAGGGTCGGTGCCATGCGAGTTGTACAAGCCGTTTTGCGATTTTCAACGGAGTATAATCAGAGATAGAAAACGGGGATTATTGTTCTTCTCGTAACTGGCAGGCTTATTGTATCGGCGAAACGATCGTGATCGGGAATCGTGACAGATATGCATGCCAAGGTTTTCTCAGAGAAATAAATAAATTTCTCTACGAGCAGAGACGAGAGGATGTGCAGAGTCTTAGCGGGAGTCTAGTCTCTCTTTTGGTTCTTTAATATGTCAAGTGAATTTTCAAACGGTAGAAAGAAAGTTTGAGAATTCTCTTCTTTTGCTATCTGATTACCTTTCCCACAGATATACAACGTATATTATATCTAAAGAACGGAATAGATAATCTCCACTTTCTCGTAAATACAATATTTCCTATTTATCCATTCGACGAATTATTAATAGCAGTAGTTTCGAGTAGGTGGTGGTGAATCGTGATTTCGAATATTGTGACTTGGAAATGATCTTTAACCTATTTCTTTCCTCGCAATTAAGCGTAATGTGCATTCAGCGTATCGTACATTTCACTAATAATTTATTACACAATCGATGCCGCCACATCGTTTTCACAAAGATGATCTTTGTCGATACACTTATATAACGTTTTTCTAAAAATATACTCCTCCGTTCCTTATTCACTGGGTCGCAACAACAACGTGGCACGTGATGCGTTTCACGAATTTTATTACCACGGTGGTAAGATTATTATACGTGGAAAGACGTACGGCAGAAAACTGTGTGAAAACCATTGAAATGAAGATCGTCTCGGTGCGTTCCTATTCATAATGTAAAGCGGGGAATAGGATGAGGTCACTACACAGCCCGATAACTAGATACTTCAGAAATCCTCGTTATAATAATTCCGGGAGTGTAACAATCGCGTCCCGTGAACCGATATTAAAAAAAGGCATTGTCGTCGATCGGTGAATCACTTCTACGTATCACTCGAACAATGCGATATCGGCATTATTAGCATTTTAGCATCCGATCTCAACGCTTTTCACCTGGATTCTCTATTGATCCGTGGAAAATACTTTCGCTCGACAATGTTGGCCCCGCCGCAATACCGATGTAATTAATTCTTTCTCAGGAATTTCATTGGACTTCCCTTCCGCTACGCTAAGAACCATCGGGCAGGATTTTATACCGTGTTCACTCGCCATTTCTTTTCCTTTCTTTTTCCTTTATTTCCTTTTTAATCATTACCATAATGAAAACTGATTTAACATTGGCAATGGATGTCCAATTAAAGCGTTTGAATCCGTTTAATCCAATGAATAAGCCTTGTTATCTAATCGACATCGCATGCGTTGCGATGCAAATGCATATTTGGACCGTGAACGATCGCGAATCGCTTATTTCATCGTGGCGTCGACGAGAAGAATTGACATTTTACGTATTTTTTTCTTCTTCTTCTTTAACTTCTTGGTAATTTTAGTAACATGTTCGAAAGAAATGATTCGGAAAAAAGTAAATGGGACGGCTCGCGAAAGGATTGAACGCGAACAAAAAGCGATATCCGATACTCTGAAATAGCAACGCATTATCGTAATGAAAGCGGCAATGAAAATTGGATTAACGCTGCGCTTTATTTCGTTACGTGTTCCTCGAGCTCGCCGGCAAAAAACGAGATATTGGAAGATTCATCTCGCGATTAAAAACGATCGTAAAGTTGCACATTTCGGTAAAAAATGTGCTCGATAATGGCCTTGTTGATTACGCTCTGTTCTCCTCTCGATCCTGTCGGCTAAAAAGTAGGGGGCGTTTTACATTGGCCAACGTAATCATTGGATGTGGCAAAGATGGACGTTCCTAACGGGTTGATACGGGAGTATCTCGATAACAGGTGACTTTTTGTCAGTAGTTAATCAGTTTGTATTTACAGTTAATGACACGCGAGGTTGAAAGATAGAAAAAGCAGGAAGGAGCGAAAGGTGAAAATTATATATTCGATATGTGTGCGGTAGAGGCAAATATTCGGGGGATGTTAGGCCGTCGATGAAATTGGTTTGTTCGTAAAACGTGATCCAATTTCCCGAGCGATTCGATGATTCTCTCTCTCCTCTCTCTCTCTCTCT